>NC_060120.1:1063787810-1064093183 GCF_021461395.2 Schistocerca americana | reverse complement strand
TTGATATACATAGTGTCTTGAACAGGCTTCTGAAGGATGTTCATGAATTACTGATGTTAAGTTTAAGGCAGAAAGGTGAGATACAATATAGTGATGAGCTGGAAAAGTAATGGCCACCACAGAACTGTACACAGACACCTAATATTGTCTTCCTTTCTCAACACTGTACTTTTATGCACAACAGAAGAAGCAAAATTTATACTTTGCATGGGCTTCCCTATAGTTCTGTCCATCAGTTTTTTTCACCTGTGCACGTTGTTTTATGGACAGCGTTTCTACTGCTAATAAAACAGTCATTTTTGTTCTAAATGTTGCACTTTGTTTGTACCTGTTACATCTCATCTGTGTAGTATAAAATAAAACCATTTCCCTTTCTTCTTTTAAATTTTAAAGTGTAAATTTTAATTTACCTTTACACACAATATGATAATTATTGATGCTTTTCATTAAACTTTGTTTTTTTACTCATTCTAGATTAGTTTCTGTTGTACAGGATGGCCAGACAGTCTGGGAATATCTAGGATTTTTATGCAATTTTTTTCCCTCAATTCTTTCAAGCACTCTCCCAGTGTATCTTCACAGAGACCTATGTACCAAGCCAGTCCATCTTTGAACAGAAACAGTTCATTCCGGTAAGGGTTGCTAGCTGTATGAACTAGCTACCCACACCACCATGTTAACCAACTGAAGGCATGAGAAAGGGGTCACATGGTTGCTGCTCACCACAGGTTGAGGAGCAGAGCAAAGCTGCCTCTCTCTCTCTCTCTCTGGTAATCTAGCCTTCCAACAGAGTGAACAGTTCCCTACCCTACACCTCCGGCTTTGCACTCCACATCCAGTCACCAGCAGAACTTGAACTGATCCAACCTCTCTTCCTCTTCCTCGGCCTTCATTTCATGGTCACTTAGACTGGCAATCACTCATTACTTCTGCCTCAAGGAGCCAAACTGCACCCCGAGTACTGAGAATATAGCCACAGTTTACTTTATTCAACTGTTTTATTTAACTGTGTGACTTCTGATGCCCACCCACTCTGGATTTTTCTGTGCATGCTAACAGATTCTTTACTGTGGATTATCACAATTTAAGTTTATAATCACTGTGGAATGGAAAGGAAATGTATGAGCTGGAAGTTCTGTCAGCTACAACCAACCAACTTTAGGCCACCACTTGGATACTACAAACACACTGGTGTACCACTTAAGCTGTCATAAGGTCTGTAAGACCCTGAAGTTGAGCTACCTTCTGATTTCATTATATCATTGCCAAGAAAAAGTGAGTGATGATCATTTTCTAGGCTTCCATATGCACTGGACAGGGGTATCAGGCTCTGTCAATCCTAATATATCACCTAAATCACTTAAGTTTTCTTCTTCTGTTCATATTATGCACCTATACAGACATTTGAGAGAAGAGGTTTGTTACTAACAGAGATACTTCAGTAATATAAAAGTATTGCTGCCTTTGAGGAAAATATTGGCTGGAAACAAAGTAAAACAATGAAACTCCCCCTTAGCAGTAATCAGCTGGTGTATATTCTAAGATCAACTGACATCAGAAAAAGTGTTTTGTTCATAAAATGCTGCCAAGATAATGATTGACTGTTGCTTTGATTATACCGGACATGCTGTGGTTATTGCTTTAGTGCAGGTTGTTCCAATGCTGATCCCTGGGGAACAGGTGACCACACAGCTCACTTGCGGACAAGTGGTAGCAGTACAGGCTGCTCGCCAGGCATTCCTATTGCACATATGCTGCGCACGTATGGTGACTTGGCCACCCTGACCACTGGTACCTGACCAGGGCAGTACGGTCATGTGGACTTGGCCCAGCTGCCTAGCTATGTGTCAGCTGCATGCCCATCCCTGCAGGACAGTAAGTCTCCCCTGACCTGGGGTTCTGGGTGACTTTTACGAACTCTACATCTTTTCCTAAACCTCATCGGTCCTTTTCCTTCACCCCTCTTCCCTCCCGTTCAACCCTTCTGCCAGAAGAAGGGGCCATTGGCTCTGAAAGTTTGCACACATAATACCTTATATATGTGTGTTCTCCTGACACCAATTGGTGAGTAGATTTTTTATCTATCTAATATATTATGTTTTCAAAAAATGATTATTTTTGTTTTAGAGATATTTTCAGCCATAATGTTAATTCCACTGTGTTGTAGTTATTGCATCTAGGTAATCAACAATTACACTTAAGTTTGTGTGATTTTCACTAATGACACTCATTTTGAAAAGAATCATCTATCTGGATCACAGTAACTGACAATTCAGGATGGTTAAACATGGGAAGAGCTGACATTGTAAGTTTGACCTTTCCTGGGTATGTAACAGGGCTGCAACAGCAAAAGCAGTGTGATCTCTTATGGATACATTCATTTTCTCCTTGCTGATGTGCAGTAGGCTACTTACTAAGTTCAACAGGATCGTAATTGCATTACTGCTTTTCCTCTGGCTTCAGAAAACTTGTTTTAGTAAATACACTATAATATAGAGTAATAAAGCGCAAAATAAATCCACTGCTCCTGAGATTTCTGAGTGATATGGCAATGGATTACAGAAAAACTGTGTGCCCGACCGAGACTCGAACTCGGGACCTTTGCCTTTCGCGGGCAAGTGCTCTACCAGCTGAGCTACCGAAGCACGACTCACGCCCGGTACTCACAGTTTTACTTCTGCCAGTACCTCGTCTCCTACCTTCCAAACTTTACAGAAGCTCTCCTGCGGACCTTGCAGAACTAGCTCTCCTGAAAGAAAGGATATTGCGGAGACATGGCTTAGCCACAGCCTGGGGAATGTTTCCAGAATGAGATTTTCACTCTGCAGTGGAGTGTGCCCTGATACGAAACTTCCTGGCAGATTAAAACTGTGTGCCCGACAGAGACTCGAACTCGGGACCTTTGCCTTTCGCGGGCAAGTGCTCTACCAACTGAGCTACCGAAGCACGACTCACACCCGGTACTCACAGCTTTACTTCTGCCAGTACCTCGTCTCCTACCTTCCAAACTTTACAGAAGCTCTCCTGCGAACCTTGCAGAACTAGCACTCCTGAAAGATAGGATATTGCGGAGACATGGCTTAGCCACAGCCTGGGGGATGTTTCCAGAATGAGATTTTCACTCTGCAGCGGATGTGCGCTGATATGAAACTTCCTGGCAGATTAAAACTGTGTGCTTGACCGAGACTCGAACTCGGGACCTTTGCCTTTCGCGGGCAAGTGCTCTACCAACTGAGCTACCGAAGCACGACTCACGCCCAGTACTCACAGCTTTACTTCTGCCAGTACCTCGTCTCCTACCTTCCAAACTTTACAGAAGCTCTCCTGCGAACCTTGCAGAACTAGCACTCCTGAAAGAAAGGATACTGCGGAGACATGGCTTAGCCACAGCCTGGGGGTTGTCTCCAGAATGAGATTTTCACTCTGCAGTGGAGTGTGCGCTGATATGAAACTACCTGGCAGATTAAAACTGTGTGCCCGACAGAGACTCGAACTCGGGACCTTTGCCTTTCGCGGGCAAGTGCTCTACCAACTGAGCTACCAAAGCACAACTCACGCCCGGTACTCACAGCTTTACTCCTGCCAGTACCTCGTCTCCTAACTTCCAAACTTTACAGAAGCTCTCCTGCGAACCTTGCAGTTGGTAGAGCACTTGCCCGCGAAAGGCAAAGGTCCCGAGTTCGAGTCTCGGTCGGGCACACAGTTTTAATCTGCCAGGAAGTTTCACATCAGCGCACACTCCGCTACAGAGTGAAAAGCTCATTCTGGAAACATCCCCCAGGCTGTGGCTAAGCCATGTCTCCGCAATATCCTTTCTTTCAGGAGTGCTAGTTCTGCAAGGTTCGCAGGAGAGCTTCTGTAAAGTTTGGAAGGTAGGAGACGAGGTACTGGCAGAAGTAAAGCTGTGAGTACTGAGTGTGAGTCGTGCTTTGGTAGCTCAGTTGGTAGAGCACTTGCCCGCGAAAGGCAAAGGTCCCGAGTTCGAGTCTCTGTCGGGCACACAGTTTTAATCTGCCAGGTAGTTTCATATCAGCGCACACTCCACTGCAGAGTGAAAATCTCATTCTGGAGACAACCCCCAGGCTGTGGCTAAGCCATGTCTCCGCAATATCCTTTCTTTCAGGAGTGCTAGTTCTGCAAGGTTCGCAGGAGAGCTTCTGTAAAGTTTGGAAGGTAGGAGACGAGGTACTGGCAGAAGTAAAGCTGTGAGTACTGGGCGTGAGTCGTGCTTCGGTAGCTCAGTTGGTAGAGCACTTGCCCGCGAAAGGCAAAGGTCCTGAGTTCAAGTCTCAGTCGGGCACACAGTTTTAATGTGCCAGGAAGTTTCATATCAGCGCACACTCCGCTGCAGAGTGAAAATCTCATTCTGGATTACAGAAAAGGTGGTAAGACCAAGCAAATACTCAACTTGTTGCTGATATGGTAGCTGTCCCATATTCAACTTACATAGTTATTCTGACTCAGAATTAAAAGTTAACTCTCTCTGTCTCTCTCTCTCTCTCTCTCTCTCTCTCTGTGTATGTGTGTGTGTGTGTGTTTGTGTGTGTGTGTGTGCGTGTGTACAGTCAGATTAGCAGGCAAATAATAACAATAAAATAAAATTCTATACAGGAAGTTAGAACAATAAAAAAAAAAAAAATGCATCAGTGTCTACTCATAGAAGAAGAAACACAAAATTTACAGAAAATGAAAGGAAATATGCATGAATAAAAAATCTGTAATGATATTGAAATTTATGTGACTTAAATTTTTGTGACTTACCTCCTGTGTGTGTCAGAGTGACAAAATTATAGTTTGCAATAGTAGAGCCAGCACTGTTGTGAGCAGTGACGCGCAAAGCATACCAGGTTTCTGGTTCAAGATCCAATACCATGAATTCAGTTTGTTCTATTTTAATGTTATTTGATACAAGAGTCCACGAAAATCCTTTCTTCAGCTTGTACTCCACCACAACAGATGTTATTGGACATCCACCATCATTCCATGATGTTAAGTTCAGCAAAATGGAAGTAGAATTTACTCGTATTAAGTCAGTGTTTCTAGGTGAAACAGGAGCTGCATAAAAAAAAAAAAAAAGAGGTTACTTTACTTCAACAAAAACTAATATACCGTTAAGTTACAAGGGGTATGCATATCAAAATTTAAAACATTATAAGTAATTTGACCTTAATTTTGTCTCTGAAAAACATTTACACACTGCCATATAGACTCACAGATTTGTTTATAAATAAACCAACAAGTTGGTAACTAAAATGTTGTTACACTGGGTACCTGAGTCTTACTGTTCCTCCTGAGATCTGCTTGCTAGGTGTGTGTGTGGGGGGGGGGGGGGGGCACACACTGATATTCTGGAAACTAATAACATATCCCATGGTTTGAAATGAGCAAAAACCATAGCTATCTTAAAACCTGGTAAACCAAATAACAAACCACAAAGCTACCGATCCATTGCTTTACCTATAACAGCACATAAACTTTTGAGTAGAATACTGTATAACGGAATCAACCACAAAATTTTCCAAAACCTGCCTGGGGAACAAGCATTGTTTTACCTGAAATTCAGCTGCACCAGCATGATTCTCTCCTGTTAACTTTCTTTGAAACAAGATTTCAAAACAAAAAACCTGAACTGTGTTAATGCCAAATACTTCCTGGGGATGCGGGATTCAGTATATTCATCAGTTGTATGTGTGCGCCTGTGATCTCTGTGCTTTATAAATCCTGTAAATTTAATAAACTTACAATTACACAATAAGTAATGCAACCATTCACCTAGAGTGGATCGATACATGGAGCTAAGAAACACAAAACAGAAACTAGTATTTCCAATAGCTTTCAAGCCCAAAATTTTTTCTACCATTTGTACACAAAGTCAGGGGCAGATAAAGAATTTTTTTCCGGAAGGGGGGGGGGGGCACACAAGGATCAGAATGGTGAATGTGTCCTTATAGACTCTGTGAGACCAATTTTAAAATAAACACACACACACTAATATATTAATTTTATTATAATAATTATCACATGACACATATTAAAAACGTAACTTGATTACACTCATAACTTTATCACAATCATTGCAAGTTCCCTCTTGTGTTTCCTACACAAGCTACCCAATACCTCCTCAGCATTCATTGGTGATGCAACATCTCGATGGATATGCATCGGTGCCAGTCCATTGAAATGACCTTCTGGTCAACCTACTGCGAAGATATGTCTTTTAGCAGCAGAAAGTTGAGAGAGATCTCTCCACAGTGCTGCTTCTTACAGGAAATGCCACCTGCAAGCATTTACAGATGTTCCCCATCGATTAGTAATAGTGACTAATTATTTATATATTCAACTAGCTTTTACCTGCAGCTTTGTTCAGATATCAGTAGTACTGTTATGATGAATAAGTATCAGAGAAGCACAGGTCATGATGTGCACTGTCCCCTCTGCTGCCGATCACACACAGTCAGGTGTTATCTGTTGAATATCTTTCTACGTATATGACATCACAAATCTGACCATAAATGCATCAATTTTGCATGTTTGCTGAAAGTTTGTTCAGCCATTTAAAGACAATCTGCTACATAAAGTAAACAGTTTGACAGCAGCAACAGACTGTTTAATGAATATGTGGTACATAATTTGATGTCATACTAAAACACAATCTGAAAAATATCCAGAAAAAATGTTTTCAAAAACTTACACTTATCTTTTATGGTTCATTCATGATCAACACTTTTGTCTTTTGGATTCCCTACAGGAGGCACAATCAAAAGACAAAAGTGGTTATTATGGGTGTGCTGCAAAAGATAAGCATATGCTTTCATCAACTTTTACGTAGATCTTTTTGAGATCTCCACTCCAGTACCTTCCAATTTGACATAGCATTAAAAACAAACTTTTTGTTGCTGCTTTGATTCCCTATTATCACTTCTGTCTCCTGATTCAATTTTTTTAAGTAGCCTATATTCCCGTCCAGGATTCAAGCTATCTCCATGACAAATTTTATCAAATTCTGTTTGGTGGTTCAGCTGTGAAAATGTGACAGATAGACAAAATTACTTTCACATTTATAATATTAGTATATTACAGATTACTCACAGAGTCTTCCAGACAGAAATAAAGTGCTCTATGAAGTTTGAAGTATGATGGTTCCTGATAAAAATGTTAAACAAGACATGAAATAGTATTTGTTAACAAGAGGACCTGGGTGAAATGTCAAGGCACATAGCACAACAGAGACTTTAAGAAGCCTGATGATGATGAAAAATTGAAATTTTAGCTTCAAATAAAGCTGGTGGCAGTACTAAGTGGGAAAAGAATACACAGAGATCACTGAAAATATCTGAATGCAAAATTTTAACGTTTTTTGCAGTGTGATTCAAACCTACACAATGGCCCATTTACCTACTGCGCTGTCACAAAAGATAAACAAAGTTATGTTTTATCATACTTTTATCATAAATTCTGACAAACATGAAACAAGAAGCAATGAAACTAAGGCTGAAATTTTTAAACTCACAATTATAAGCTGCTTGTAAGTAAAAATTGTGATTATGCCAAGATTCACTCACTCTCTCCATGTGTCCCCCTGCCACCCTCGCCCAGAATTCACCCTTGCGTGCATTCACACAGACACCCAAATGCACATTCCTGTGGCCATGGCAAGACTAATTCTTGATATTCAATTTCTGAAAGCAGTTTCCTGAGCTGATGGAGATGCAGAGGAATAGGAATTGTCACAAGGAGGGGTAGTGGGGAGCGAAAAAAGAGGGGTGGAACAGGGGGAAAATAAAAGGAGAATTCCCACATTGGGTGGGTGGGGGGTGGGGGGTTGGAGGGACGACAAGTGTTTGCAGAAGGCAGTGCATGATCTGGATGGAATAGGGTTGGTGTGAATAGTGGTGTAGGGAAAAGGCAAGGTGAGGCAGTGGGAACAGGTTAGAAGAGGTTTAGATCAGGGGATTGCGAGAGTGCAGGATGTGTTGGAGAGACAATTCCCATTTGCATAGCTCAGAGAAACTTGTATTGGAAGTAAGTATCTAAATTGCCTGTGTAGTAAGGTAGCTGTTAAAGTCATTTGTGGTTTGCCACAGTTTGACAGTAGCCATTCATATGAGAAGACAGCTGGTTACTTGTTATACCCACATAGAATGCTATACAGTAATTGAAACACAGCTGATATACAACATGGCTGCTTTTGCATGTGGCCCTGCTTTTTATTGGATGGGAAAGGCCTGTGGCTCGACTGCAGTAGGAGGTGGTGGGTGGTTCTATTGGGCAGGTCTAGCAACTGGGATGACCACAAGGGAACAAACCCTATGTTGGGGACATAGGTAGGATACACCTCATGTCAGGGCATGATGAGAGGTAGTCGAAGACCTGGTGGAGGCTCCGGTAGAGCTTTTAAATGGCCAGGGTTATACTGAGTGATCAGAGGAGAGCTGGTCAGTGGCTAGTTAACTGGTTTACTGGCGTCAGAGGAGCTGCTGGCATGGGAGACTTGTTTATGGGTGAGCTGGATAACAAATTGTCTGGTACTAAAGACTCATCCAAGAGGCCCGGAACAAATTTCTCTGAACTATGCAGACGGGAAATGTCTCTCCAACACATCCTGTGCTCTCGCAATCCCCCTGCTCTATACCTCTGCTAACCTGTTGCCACTGTATCACTTTGCCTTTTCCGTGCTCCCTTCTGTCCACACCACTACTCCTCCGTCCAAATCCTGCACTACCTTCTCACAACACAATTCAGGCATTCTTCTCTTCCTCTCCTTCTTTCCCTTTTTCAACCCCTCCCCTTTTCTTCAAGTTTGCCTCTCACCCCTTTCCCCAAGTCCGTTTCCCCCTCTCCCTCTTCCTACATCACATTTTGTTGTACCCTCTGTACTCTTTTCCCGAGGACATGCAGCTTTACTGTATGATTAAATGATGATGGCGTCCTCTTGGGTAAAATATTCCAGAGGTAAAATAGTCCCCCATTCGGATCTCCGGGCGGGGACTACTCAGGAGGACGTCGTTATCAGGAGAAAGAAAACTGGCTTTCTACGGATCGGAGCGTGGAATGTCAGATCCCTTAATCGGGTAGGTAGGTTAGAAAATTTAAAAAGGGAAATGGATACGTTAAAGTTAGATATAGTGGGAATTAGTGAAGTTCGGTGGCAGGAGGAACAAGACTTTTGGTCAGGTGATTACAGGGTTATAAATACAAAATCAAATAGGGGTAATGCAGGAGTAGGTTTAATAATGAATAAAAAAATAGGAGTGTGGGTTAGTTACTACAAACAGCATAGTGAACACATTATTGTGGCCAAGATAGACACAAAGCCCATGCCTACTACAGTAGTACAAGTTTATATGCCAACTAGCTCTGCAGATGATGAAGAAATAGATGAAATGTATAACGAGCTGCATCAAACCAGTCTCAGGACTGAAGACCACAACAACAACAACTCTGTACTCTCTTCAGGTTGTTGTGCAGCTATGAAGTCATCTGATATCTGACTGCTGCCGATGGCTTTAAGCATACCGTGTCAGGTACCTGTGTGCCCTAGCAATGTTAACATACAGAGCTGAATCTCCTCTCAATTCTTCCAGTAGCTGCTCCAGCTACATACTTAAAGGGTACATATAAATTTCCATTGTGGTCACTCATTGCAGATTTTGATTTCACCATGCATGTTACCATCAGATTTAACGTTATGTTCTTTTCTATGTCATGTCACCACAGTTGCATGGATACAAAGGTCTTCAAGATATCCGCAACTAGTGATGGTGAGTGTGGAATGTTTTATGAAGGTAGCAGTGATTAGTCTTCAATGGCAGCTTGAAGCAATAGTCCTCTGCCCTATACATCAGCTGGTACACCACACCAGTATGGTGTTTCTACAAGAGATGCTATCATCAATTATTCAGAATCTGAAGATTTAGAAACTGATAGCAAAATGCTTCAGAAAAGTGTGAGTCTTAATAACACTTTTGATTGGAAAAAACTGATTTCCAGCCATTGAAACATGTGTTTGTGATTTGGCTTCAGGACACAAACATCCACTGGTTAATACCTGTTGCAGTTTATAGAAGATAGAACAAACTGATCTTATGTATACACCAGGGTGAATACTCCAGAAGGTGTGCATTCTTGACTATCTATGTGGGAAGATAATGCTCTTGAAGAAGTTCATTATTCTGCTGCTATTTGTTTTCTAATGGTACAAATTAACAAGGTGAAAGTAAGTGATTACTGGCCCTGAGATACACTTTTAAACTCATCAATTTTAAGTAACATTCTGTCCTGAGACCATTTTATTTATTTTTCACTTTAGTTATGACATTTTACAGTACATTTAATCCATATCAGAAGTTTGCACTGACGAAAGTCTCGTGTTGTGCAAAGACTGATTATCTTCTAAACAACAGATCCAAACAAAATACATTTAGAATGAAAACATCCATGCTGTGTGACTATCAGACTGGGTTCATTTTGGCTTTCATTTATATAAAGGCACAATAACAGAAATTAGATTTCACAGTTTACATAAAAGTTGCAGTGTAGTAGTAACATTTATGGGACCATATTTGGAAAAAGGGCATACACTATATGTTAACAACTGGTATTCCAGACCAGAACTGTTCCTCTGGCTTCACAACCACAGAACAAATGCATGGAGCACTGTTTGTAAGAATAGGAACAACATGCCAAAACACAGAGGACACAAACAAGGAGAAACTGAGTTTAATTCATCTAACAATATCCTTGCTTTCAAGTGGCATGACAAAATAAATGTGAAGATGTTGCCCATATGCAACACAACAGAAATAGTTGAAACGGGGAAGACTGACAGAAATACTGGCAAAAATCTCAAGACCCCACAGTCTAATGAAAATTACAAAGCAATTGTAGGTGCAGTTGACTGTTGTGACATGTTGCTAAGCTCAGTGTCAGACTGGGAAATGTTTTAGGGAACTAACCCCCCCCCCCCCCCCCCACCCAAATCCGGATTCATGCATTTTAAACACTGATGCTCCCCACAGGTTGGATACAGTGTGAAAAATAGCTCTCACAGTGTTGAGCTATCTCTTGTTAGGGAAATTGTAGGAAAATATGCAACAGAATCTAGAAAAGCTGGCTGAGGAATGTGCTCCAAAGATGAGAATCCTCTATGATTTATTGAACCTTTTTCTGGATGTTATTGTGAGTAGGTACTCAAAAGAGAAGTATGTTAGTGTGCTTATGTGTGGTCTGTATAAAACAGAAAATGCACTGGGAAACCTGATACTAATGCAATGCAAAACTTGCAATGAATCATAACATGTTGTACCACGTTCCGAGACTTATCACAGAATGTATGGTTGGAATTAATTAATACTGAATTAAAAAACAGCCACAAATAATTAAAAAAAGACAATATAATATAGATCTTTCTAACTTTGCTAATGCTGATCCCAGGCCAAGATCAAAATGAAGGATGGAAAGTACACTACTGGCCATTAAAATTGCTACACCACGAAGATGATGTGCTACAAACGTGAAATTTAACCGACAGGAAGAACATGCTGTGATATGCAAATGATTAGCTTTTCAGAGCATTCACACAAGGCTGGAGCTGCTGGCGACACCTACAACGGTGCTGACATGAGGAAAGTTTCCAACCAATTCCTCATACACAAACAGCAGTTGGCCAGCGTTCCCTGGTGAAACGTTGTTGAGATGCCTCATGTAAGGAGGAGAAATGAGTACCATCACGTTTCCGACTTTGATAAAGGTCGGATTGTAGCCTATAGCGATTGTGGTTTATTGTGACATTGCTGCTCGCGTTGGTCGACATCCAATGACTGTTAGCAGAACATGGAATCGGTGGGTTCAGAAGGGCAATATGGAATGCCGTGCTGGATCCCAACAGCCTCGTATCACTAGCAGTCTAGATGACAGGCATCTTATCCTCGTGGCTGTAACAGATTGTGCAGCCATGTCTCGATCCCTGAGTCAACAGATGGGGATGTTTGCAAGACAACAACCATCTACACTAACAGTTCAATGACGTCTGCAGCAGCGGGACTATCAGCTTGGTGACCATGGTTGCGGTTACCCTTGACACTGCATCACAGACAGCAGCGCATGTGACGGTGTACTCAATGACGAGCCTGGGTGCACGAATGGCAAAACATCACTTTTTCGGATGGATACAGGTTCTGTTTACAGCATCATGATGGTTGCATCCGTGTCTGGCGACATCGCGGTGAACGCACATTGGAAGTGTGTACTCGTCATCGCCATACTGGCGTATCACCCGGTGTGATGGTATGGGGTGCCATTAGTTACATGTCTCACTCACCTCTTGTTAGCATTGACAGCACTTTGAACAGTGGACGTTACATTTCAGATGTGTTGCGACCCGTGGCTCTACCTTTCATTCGATCCCTGCGAAACCCTACATTTCAGCAGGATAATGCACAACCGCATGTTGCAGGTCCTGTACGGGCCCTTCTGGACACAGAAAATGGTTGATTGCTGCCCTGGTCAGCACATTCTCCAGATCTCTCACCAACTGAAAATGTCTGGTCAATGGTGGCCGAGCAACTGGCTCGTCACAATATGCCAGTCACTACTCTTGATGAACTGTGGTATCGTGTTGAAGCTGCATGGGCAACTGTACATGTACACACCATCCAAACTCTGTTTGACTCAATGCCCAGGTGTATCAAGTCCATTGTTATGGCCAGAGGTGGTTGTTCTTGGTACTGATTTCTCACGATCTATGCGTCCAAATTTTGTGAAAATGTAATCACATGTTAGTTCTAGTATAATTTGTCCAACATGATGTAAACACACAAGGTTAATTTTGAAAGTTAAACAAGAGCTATACATATTCATCACTTTGCAATGTGATTTTTTATTCCAAAATATCAAGAGCAATTATATTCTAGTATCTTGATTTTTTTGCCGTGAAAGTTGCCTAAGGATGTAAACAAAGACTGAAAATGGATTCTGAGTTTTGTAAAAGCGTTTGGAGCAACTCTTCAAATGAAGAATTATGCTGTCAAGAAAGAAATATGGTGTTTTAGATGATGCTACATGTCTTTTGTACAGCAATATTCTTCTTCTTCTTCTTCTTCTTCTTCTCAGATTTGTTGAAAAACATTGTAAAGTTTGCACCTTGGCTACATCTTACGTGAATTTACTTTGCTGAAACTTATACAATTAGGCAACTTTGGCCTTACGGGCCATTTTTAAGTGTTGTAGTTCCTAACATGCAATTATTATCTGATTATTTCACAACAGTCACAACAGTTCTGAAAGTGACAATATAATGAACAGGCATTAAATACAAAAACAGAATGTTTACTGAGAGCAGTTACAGCCATTCTTGAAACTATTGTCATGTAATAAGTCACAGTATGAGCTCACTTGAGTTGTTATACACCAACTACATTATGTAACTATATAGCACACATAAGACCAATAAAACAGAAATTATATATATTCACCTACTTACAGTAGACTAAAATTATCCCACATAATGCAGACAATCACATTGTGTATCATAATTTTTGTTCATGAAAGTTGCCTAGGAGTTTAAAAAAAGGTTTAAAATACATATCACATATTGTAAAAATATTCAAATGCTTAAAGAATCAAAGTCTGAAGCATCTCTCCAGATGAATTAGGATGCTGGCATAAGACAGATTTGTTTTTTCATCTGCAACAATATATGTTCCATGTATAACGCAAACAGACTGCACAGAAAACATCTGTTCATAAAAAATTACACAGATTCATCTCCATTAAGATGTGATAATATTATTTTGATGTAAGGGAAAGATTCTGTACTTGAAAACATTGATTTATTGCCTTGTAGTTTCCCTGAGGACAATTTATTTTATTTATTTATTCAAAACATGTCCAGGTGAATCAAAAGTGTCCTCCAGTGAGCACTTCATTTCCCTTGTACTCTGTTTGTGAATGAATTACTATTCAAACATGCACCAAGAGCAGAGACAAACTGGAGAGACTGGATGCAAGGATTGTACAGCGTGCAACTCGCAAGATCAATTGAGATATTCAGAATGGTGCCAGGAGACCTGTGCATGTAATTCAGCAGGCAGAAAGCCGTCCCCAGCAGAGTGTCCATACACAGGCTTACATGATAATGACACATCAAAGGGTACTGCATGAGGCAAACATATCTGTGACAGTGAAATGGTTTATGAGCACTGCATGACTTTTGTATATGGTTCTTAACCTCCTGTTCCACGTAACACGGAACAGTGGTTATGAAGGAATATTTAGTGCTGACAACAGACACTTATAAAAAGTAAAACTGATGGCACCAAACTAGCTTTCAAAACTATTACTTCATTCCTCAGGAAGGAGAGATGCATGGGTTGGCGAAGGTTGCAAAGGAAGAGCATGTCACTCAGACAATTGGCAACCTGTACTGAGGATGAGGGTACAAGATAAACATTGTGTTCCTTGAAATTAAAGTTGTAATTTGTGAGTATATTACATTTCTGTGTTTATTTCTACAATAGATGATCATGCAGATGAGGGCAGATACCATGGAAATAACTATGACAAGCTATACAATAATGTAAAGAACCTAACATTCTAGAAAATAAGAAAGTTTGGCACAAAGGTGCTGAAATGTGTGGTGGTTTATATGAAAAAGGACAGCTGTTTGCACAAGGGGCATGTCTTCAAATGCAGTGAGGTCCAGTATCTCCACCTGCTACCATTACACTCCTCAAATAACATTTCTTTCTTTTCTGTTAACTATTATACATGTAATGCACATACTATGAGCATACGAAATCATTAAATTCTTATTTGTGTGGTATTTCACTAAACTTTATTATTCAATGTCTAGTTTTCTAACCACTACAAAATTGTTAAAGCTTTCGTGGCCACTTGTTGAAAACTGCCTATTGGCTTCTATCTCGAGTTCTTTTTCTGACATTTTGCCTGCACGAGTGGCTGGCATTGTCACAGTTTCACCCTCCATTGCTGGTGGTGGACTGGAGCCAAGCTTACAGCCGCAGATTACATGATCCTGGTGTGTCAATGTCCAAGGGCTTCTCCACAGTCTTTTCTTGCATGGGTAGTTGGAGAAATCAGCTGCAGCAGAGCAAGCACACTGCGAGACTGACCATGTAGTAAAATTTGATGACATGGAAGTTCTGGCTGTACCGAAGAACTATCACACCCACTTGTTCACAGAAGCTATAGAAATACACAAACACAAGAATGGCTTCAACAAGAAAGAAAAAAGCTTCAAGGTAAACAGATCCTGGCTTCCCAAGCTGCAGCGAACAACTGCTGCAGGTAGCAAGAAAACCACACCGGAAATGACCATGGAGAAGCCCTCAGACATTGGTGCACCAGGTACATACAGGCTGCTGTTGTGAGCTAGCTTCAGTCCACCACCAGCAATGGAGGGTGACACTTGGACAATGCCAGCAACTTGTTCTGGTGAAACGTCAGAAAAATCATTAGACAAATGTCGGCCGAATAACCTGAGACAAGCCAGGAGGCACTTTTTCTAACCACTGATGACAACAACAGAATTAGTTTTTGAAGAAAAATTTTCTCTGATGAAATATTCTAAATTTATGCTCCACTAAAATTGTGTGCTCTTCAAAAATTGACCTTGCTAAGAACTAACTGTTTTAAGAGTGACATATGTTAACTAAAATCCCTCATTCTCTACTTAAAAACAAACATTTTACTCTTTCCAGAAACTGTAATTAAGGAGTGCTAGTATTCAAAATTATTGTATATTTAAATGTTCAAATCTTAAAATGTAATCTTGTCAAAATTCCACTGCTACAGTTTTGTAGCTCTGATTTTTATGATTACAAAAATGTATAACTTTCCTAGGATAACATGTTAGTTTGTGAAACATTCAAATTAGAAAATTTAAGTATCCAGAAAATTCTTGGCGGTCTCTGGAATTCCAAGAGCACATTAAAACTTCTCTCTCATAAAATAGTACCTATCTCTTTCACCATTTTTTTTATTATGGAGCTTATAATTAAAACAAAATTACTTCATTGTCTAATGACAATGTAATTACTGTGCTTTTTATGTTACACACAAATTGACAGTAAGCTGATGGTGAACATTCAGTCAGCACAGACATTTGTTATTACTATGTATGTGGCGAGCATTCAGTCACTACAAAACTACGTCATCCAGTTTGTTAGTCAGTTGGGCTTGAACATGTGAAATGTTATTATCTGTGTTGCCACTTGTGAATTGTTGTTGACCACTAACACACTATGTGAGTTGCTGACCCGTGTTATAGCACCTGTCATAATGACTACTTAAAAAGCTGATACTCATGCAGAGTGCATACACGGGCAAGAAGGAAGGGGTCCTGGATTTATCTCCAATGTCCCAGTTAAAAATACACTTTACCCATGTTAAGTGACAAAGAACTTCCTGCTTAGAGCTGTAAACTGGTCAATCCTTCAAAGGACAAAGGTTTTATGCACTGCTGTAGAACTTCCTGGCACTTTAGGAAACAAAACACAACAAAAAACAATGCATTTTGCAAAGATCTATGGTACACAGCACATTGAACACTACTTGTTTTTGTATTATGAAAGTATAAATATGAATTCCACCAAATACAGCAAGGCAGCTTCTAAAGCACTGAAATCGACATTGCACCGCATGTTTCGCTTTTGTCAGCCAGTCGTAGCTCATGTAATGTGATCTCACCAGACAATGACGGCAGATATTCAGAGCATAGGACAAGTGATGCAGTCAGTCAATAGCAACACCAATGCTAGGTAATGTGAACACACAAACAGGAAGAGTTAATGGTTTAAATTAATATAGATACAGTACAGCTTGAAAAAAGCTACGCTTCCACATATGATATTGGACATCAAAAAATTTTTGCTGTTTGGGTGTGGTTCAGCAGGCTCCCAAGAGCACAGCTTAAATTGCAGTAGCTGAATATTTCTGACAAGCACGATTGTAAATTTCACTGCTGTGCTCAGAACATTTCAAGTGTTACCTGGCTGAATAAATATTGTGTCGAGAACTTTGGCTTTTCCATAGAAAAGGCAGTTACACTAAAATTGCTGGAGAACCCAACTTGAACTTTTCTTTTGTTTTGATGGATGATTATGCTTCCTGCCATTGTTATTGCATAATTTGTAATCTATGAATGAACTAAAATAAACACGAAAAATTAACCTTGAACCTTGGTCTTTTTTGGCGTGTGCTACCCTTTAAGACACATCAAATGCAAATGTGCCAGTAAAATTCTAAATAATGACATAAGTGACTGGTCTTCTGGGCCTATGAAGTGGCTGAATTAAAGACAAACACATTGCGATTTAAAAAATTCATTGCACATTCTCACACATAACGTAATTCATCTTCTGTAAAAGGAAAGTTTCTTTGAAAATATCACTTTTCAAACCACCATTCACAATATTTTCCCACAACCTGTAAGATAAGTAAACTGTTATGTCACACTCATCAAAAGCAGTTTCTTGTTACAAAGCATTGCATAGTCTTTGTCCTAAAGCCTTTGAAACATATTGCTGTCATCTCACACTTGGGTGTGCACTGTGTTTTGTTGTCTGTATGGTCAATTTTCTTTGCAATTGTAGTTTTATTTTGGTGTTATTCTCTTGTTTATGTTTTATTGTTGCTGTGTTATTTTGCAGTAGCAGGCTAAAGTAAAATTCTTTGTTAGGGTGTCACTTCTTACCAGTCAAAATTACATAACTTTAACTGAAAACTAAAACAATGAAAAATTCCCTCCTTTTTTCCCAGATTTCCCATTTCTCCTAGAGCGATACACCCTGTTATGTGTTTAACCCTTTCACAACCCTTGACTGCAACTGTGTATATTAAATTTTACTGTGCCTTAGCTGTAACAGAAGTATTTTTTGTCAATGGAAACCTAGGGTACACATTTGTAACTTTTTAACCTTTTCATCATGCACAAGAACTGCCAACTATGCACCAGCTATGACCACCAGAATACACTGGTGTGGTTGGTTCACTATGTTCCACTATATAATGGAATATTGTTATTGTTATTTTGTGTGGTAATTATTCAATGACCATTTTACTATTTATTGCAATAGAGAATATTTCATAATTAGTTGTTTTAGACCATAAAACAAAGCAAAGTGTACAAAGAATGTTTTGAAAAGGGGTACTTACTTTTGTATAAATCTTGCATCTAAAATTATTAAAAGATCATCTAAGAACATTACCACATACGGTAAAGGAAGATTTTCCTTCATCCAGAAACAGTTCAGGTCTTAAACAGTTAAAGCAATAAACATAAATGAAATAGAAATTAAACATGTCAATGTTGTGATGAATCATTACTAACTGTTTAATTCATCCAATTATCATCAGAGGAAGATTCTTGAAAATTAACATCTATGAGGCTGAAACAGACAACATCAAACATGTCAGTAACTTTACAATCTAAATCCCCCATAAACAAAAGCTAGGGTTGCAAGCCAGTATAAAACAAGGCACCTTTACTGGATGACACTTCTTAACAATTATTAAGTTCCTTACATGAATAAATCATTACAAAACAGCTCCACTCATATTCAAGATAATGAGACAGGTGAAATACCTTCAGATATCAAGAAGAATGTACAATTCCCAATGCCAAACAAGGGAGGTGCCAACAGGTATATTACTGAGCCTAACTCTAGGACTTTTTTAAATGCCTGTTTATTCATTAACTCTTATTAAGCTTTTTTTCATAGCTACCTAACCTATGCATTACCATGATGATGCAATTCCTCAGAGCAAAAAGTAATTGTATTTGCAAAAAATAGATGTAATGTGTCTCTCTAATAGTCAGAAATCAAGAAACTTGCAGGGGGAAAAACACACACACACACACACACACACACACACAGAAAGAAAAACCTGCAGCAGTCATCACAGCAACAGTTTATATGCAACCATAATAAACATAATTGGCAATTGACTGACATCTCATTTACATGACTTAGGAAGACAGAAATATACAGATACAGAGTATACAGATACAATTATTTAACATTCTAGTAATCCAAGCACGTACTTTGTCACTGAATGCCTTCCGAAGCAATACGATAAAGATAGCTTCTGCATAGGGACAGATCAGTGTTATTTTATGGCAAAAATTGGTGTTATTTCTGCAATTGTTGGTATTATTTATCAGTGATATTTTCTGGCAAGTTTTTTCTATTATCAGTTATCAATTTTAGTCATATTTAACCATTTTTCAATACTGTGTTGAAAATGGAACTATTCCTAAGACAGGGTTGATCAAACACAAGACAAACCTAGAGAAAAATTATTTTAACAAAAAATTTTGACACAAATAATTATTTAGAAACAAATACCAAAGGTAAAAATGAAAATAACAGTATGTTGCAGATATGTTATTGGTAATATGTTTTGCATTTCTTCATGTTGTTCTTGAGCTGTGGGGACCACAGAAGCTGGTCTCTGTGGCTCAAGAATGAGCTGAAGATGCGCTAGAAGTGTGAAATGTGTCATCAATAAAATATCTGCAACAGAGACTATTATTTCAACTTTTAATATTTGTATACTGTTGTTGCACTTGGCCAGAATGGCGGAGAGTGATGCACATATTTTAAATACAGCAAAAAAAATTATTTATCAATGATGTATCCAGCAGATTAAAAAACTATACAGAACTCCCCCTTTTGGAGGTCCACAATCTATTTTTGACAATTGACAATTTTTCTCACCAACGTAAATATTTATGTTAAATGGTTGAAATTTCTTACGGAATAGCAATAATGAAACTTAGAAAAAAATCTTTTAATGGGAAGAAAAATCTTTGCCTTTGCAGTGCTATTGTTAGTAAATAAAATGTCTTGGCTGCATCCCCAAGAGATTTTTCTGTATGAATATCCCCAAGAAAGCTTGAAGGTTATTTTTTAAGTATTCCTAAGTAACAAAATATTTATAACATTTACAAAAACTTGGGTTAAAAGTAAGAAATGTTTTATTTTTTTTATTTTTTTAAATGTTCACTCACATGTTGCTTGGAAACAAAGTTTATATTACGTTTCAGTACAAGTTTTAAGTTTTAAATTCTATTTCCCATCAGTAGCACAGTCTTTTAAAATAAAAATACTTTCTTTTAATTTAGTCTACTATTATTATTTTTTACTAGTCTCTTACTATTATTATTGTTATTTTTTACACATAAATACAACTGCTAGTACTGATGTACTGCATTTTCTGCTGTTTTTACCAAGATCTGCGGTAGAAACAGATAAAACAGAAACCCATCCTTAAATAAAAGAAGCATACTTCAGAGAAGTAAAGACTACTAAACATTTGAGGAAGTGAGATAACGCAAACTTTTTTAAGAAGAATAAGGCAACAAGCTAACAAAGATAGGGCTGCAGTAGCACTAAGGGACGTACACACTCTGTAGACAGTTTTTCAAATGACAGCATTGTCATTATTTCAATGTTGTCTTCAGACACATTGTGCATTCCTATCTGTCAATACTTTGTTATAGATTGAAAACAACCTCTTGCTGTCATCATTGGAATATGGGAACCAAACAGATTTTAATGCTGCAGCTGCAAATTCCTGATTGTCGACTGCAGTTTCAAAGAAATTTGAAAACAATCATATCGATATTAATTAAAATTTTCACAAGTTAATCATTTCACATAGAAAAATATGCACTCATCCTTGAATACCACAGTGCTATTGGTATTGTACACAATATTGTTTATTCACAGTGATTGGCAGTGAACATACGCAAAACAGTTGTCCTGCCAATGAATAGTCTCTGTAAACTTGACTAATGGCTGTGTTGTATAAAATATATATACATATAACACAATTGAATTGTGTTTTCAGAAGTTTTCTGTGCTTGTACAAATTTTTAGGCTATCTGACTACTTTTCTTACATTCCAATTGTAGATGCAGGCAGTGGACTCCAAGTACATCAGTGCGTGTCATAATTAAGAAAATCCTCCTTACTTGGTTTCACTTCATTTGAATAAAAAATACTTAATACTGGTACCAGATTTTTTTTCTTATTTCAAAACATGTATGATAAAAAATACTCGTAGCCCGTAATAATCTGAACAGCACTTCTTAACGTAACCTCTACATACAAAATAGTGAGAAACAAAATCATGTACAAAAAAAATGAATGCTGGTCTTTTCATTTGTCTCCACCTTACTGTGCATTCATAATTAACGTCTTTGCCAACACTTATGGTTGATCAGTGTTTCAATTTTTGTTTTTAATAAATTTTAACTTTACAATATCCTGGGGGTCTCTCATCAAGTACATACGCAACTGCCTCCACACTGTACGTTGACATGGTATGGAGATGTACAGTGTTTTTTTCTTGTACATGTTTACATTTGCTGATAGGGGTCAATGCCCTTTATTTGTCGGCTTGTCTTCTATTTAATGGAATGGGTATGTCAGCTTATCCTAAGTATGACAAAGTTCTATAAGAAATTAAAAGATTATATACATAATATAACAGTCCACTGCATATTTGAATTTAGGATGCTAACAATAATGTTCAATTTGCTTCATTCTCGCTGCCATGTTTTGCGTTTGCGCACCGGCAGATTTGGCAGCAAAGAACTAGTTGCCAATGATCAACCTGTCAGCTGCTACCATCACTTGTGCAGGCACTTATTTTCTTAGTGTTGATTTCACATTGAGTGTCACACTCTCACCTGAGTGTCACATATTGAAAAATTGCCGTGGCATTTGTCTTCATTTTTGGTGCAGTGGGTGTGTGCTTATTGTTCAAATCCGACATTGTGGCAGAAGATCTCCATTTTTATGGTCCGGGCGTCATTATTACTCATCGTTCTTGCACTTTCAACAGAGAGAACCCTGACTAATAGCATCCGTCGATGAGTTAAGTATTGGCTCGAACAACTATAGTTCACTTATTAATGTGTCAAGTGTTGTGAGTCATGATACTCAGAAACTATTTCGTTGCACATGCATGTTCATGTCACCCCACCTGACCATTACCTGTTGAAAGACACATATAGCCATCCAAAAAAAAGAAGTATACATTGTTTGCCATTACGGTTCATCTCCTCAAATGGAGTTAGGTTTCCAATGAAAATTCATACAAGTATTGAATTACGGCCATATACATAACATGACAGCTTATACCTATGGCTGACATTCCATCCATCATTTATCCTACGAACATAAATTTCTTAACTTTTAAAATGTCATAAAATTTTCATTCACTGTTAGTACAGTTTGTTTGTTACCTTCAACTTATCTTCATTCACTTCACATATACAAATTAATTACACAAAGATTATCATGATACAATACAAGCATATGATACGTTTATGCTTCGTTTTATAAATAGGCTTTTATCACTTATGGGAGGTCATTTCTTCCTTAGGTACAGGAGAGAGAAAAACGTTGGAAATAGGACTAAAACATTAGGCATTTCTGGCCTAACTACACTTAGTGCCACCTCCTTCTGTTTGGGAGGGAAGAACGGAAATACTCATCTACTGGTTCAAGGATTTATGAGGAAATGTTACTTGTACAGTCATGGACTAGTTGCCAAGGAACTTTTGTCTCATGGAAATAATGTGTACTGACTAATCATTTATGTATTATCATGTTGTTTCTTCATGTGCTAGTGCTATTTACTTCAATTCATGTCTAGCTCAGTGTGAAATAGTTCCATCATAGACTTATCTTCCTCAAATACCTGGAAATGTCATTATTCAAGCTTTCACGTGGCACGATAAAAATTAACTGGCTTTTATAAAATCTCATGCTGAGATGTTTATATGTACTCTGAAGTGAATAAGTACTGATGATTGTCACAGAGATACACTAGGACGATGCATATTTCATTTTTCATTTGCTTTATGACATTTGTGTAAATATCCTTATAACTAAATTGTTTACTCGAGGTGCTGCCCATTTCTTCATTTGGTATCTGCTACTCTCAACATAATTCTCTTCTTCTGTGCCATGACTATGCACTGGTCGCTGAGAGAAAAAAAACTTAAAAACTAACTTAAAATTAATTGGATTATGTAGCTAGGTGGCCACTGATACGCTTGGTCATTGCATCTGTCGGCAGATATTTCCATACTTCATTTACATTCATAGACATTCCTTTACTGTTACCCATTATGATCATTTACTCTGCAACGAAAATTATTTGAAATTCCTTATGGGATTTTGTCGTTTGTCCTTAGCTTACATGTCTCATATAGTTTTTTGTAAAGCTTCCTTTTGCTTGTAAATATTTTGTATGTAGCTTAGTATTTAATTAAATCTCTGTGTACATATATCAATAGGTTCCTTAATTCTTAGGCAGTAAATGTATTTGCGTAGTATTTCTGTTTACTTTGTATTTAAGTTAAGTACTTGTACATATTGCATTCCTATTTGGTTGCGCTTTCTGCCAGTCTGTCGTGCATGTGCACAGGTCAATGCCTCCTCTCATTGCTGTTAATTTTATGCCTATGTGTACAAATCAAAAGAATTACTTATGGCTATACACATTACTTTATCTTAAAATACACTCCAGGAGGAAAATTGCACTCTTGGTCGAAAGAAAAATTGCTACCTAGCTTCATTATTCTATAAAAGCTTTTATATCTTTGTGAGGGTGGACACCCTTCTATCTCCCTGTTAACTCGTCGACTAATCTGTACGTGCCAGGGTATGGTATTTTTGGAAATTACATATGGTCCTGAATAGAGTAATTGCCACTTCTTATTCATTTTGCCAGTTATTTTTGATTTAGGGTGTGTCTGTTAAGAAGACTCATTGCCCTTCAAAAAATTGTGTAACACATTTCAGTTTCTTATTATAAATTTTCTTTCTATATCTGACCCTGTTTTCTAGTGTAACCATAGCTTGTTTGATTTTGTCTTGTAGTGTCATTTCTGTAGAGGTACCTTTGGTATGGGTGACTCCCACTCATTCGTTTGTTTTGTCTGGAGCATCAATTAGTTAGGTGTGAAACCTGTTGAAGAATGTGGAAGGATATTGACAATTTGCGCGAAAGGAATTACATATGCTACCCATCGGGTGTGTTTGTGAGGGGTGTATATCCTATTAAACTGGTTAAATTCTTTAAAGACTCGTTCTACTGGGCTTGCTTCTGGGTAAAAAAAGTTTACTAATACGTGCTTTATGTCCTGTGAGGTCATAAATTGTTTCCACTTTTGCCCAGTGAAATATAAAGCATTATCTGTTAGTAGTACCTTGGGTTTACCTACTCTTCTCAAATAGTTTCCCTCAATTCTTTCTCAGATATTTCTGGCTGTTGCCTTTTTAATGTCATACATTTTGATATGTTTTGAGAAAATGTCATATAGTGCTACTGTGTATCTTACTCCTCCTTTACTTCTTGGCTATGGACCAGCTATGTCCAGGAGTAGTACATCTAGAGGGTTTTTTGTGAGTATTGGGTGTAGCTCAGTATATTTGGACACATTGGACTGTTTTGATTTTCAACATATTTTCTTAACACCTGTAGGACTCACCTTCTCAAATTTGGAAAATAACAAAATGCTGCAATTTTTTCAGTACATCTGCCTACTCCAAATGACCCCACGCTCCATGTGTGTGCCTCATAAATTCGTCGATATAATCTTTGGGAATACACGCACACCATTGATCAGATTTTTCATGTTTCCTATGAAACAAAACACCCTTGTACTCCTTATACCATTTACTTACCTTTCCACCTTCATCCTGCTTAAGATTTTTGCATGACTTTCCTCCATCTGTGATCTTACTGTTGTATAATTTTCATTTGCTTATAAGACTTAGGGTAACCAGACAGTTGTGTTGTACCTTGCATTAATAATGTTCTGAGTTCTGCATCCTGCTCTGTTAATTCACCAAATTCCTCTAAACCTTGTGGTAACCTAGACAATGCATCTGCAATAACATTCTGACTTCCTTTAATATAAACTATCTTTTAATTATAGACACCATCTAACTAATCTATGGTGCAATAGTTTACATGTTAAAAGAAATGAAAGTGACTGATGGTCACAGTAAACTTTGGTATTCTTGCTCCACAAAAAAATATTCAAACTTTATAAATGCCCATATTACAGCTAAACTTTCCAATTCTCACACAGAGTACGATTTTTCCGCTTTTGATAATGTGCAACTAGCAAAATTGATGACCTAGGGTACTTCCTTACCTCCTCCTTCTCGCATCTGGGACAAGCATGTACCTAGCACCTGAGATGAGTCATCTGTGCAAAGACCAAAATCCTTGAACGTATCAGAGTGGCTACGAAAATTTGCATTGATTGATTAATGCCTGCTTAATGTTACTGAAGTTGTCTTGACACTTATCAACCCATAACCAAGGCCTATTTTTTTCGTAACAAGTTGAGCAATGCATCACTGTTAATCAGTTGTTGTGGTACGAATTTATGGAGGAGAGGGGAAAAAAAAATGCTAGTCCCAAAAAAGCTTTTAGTTGGTTTTTATTCCTTCGAGCTGGACAATTGCGTATAGTATCAATTTCTTTTGGGTCAGGTAATATACCTTGTTTGCACAACATGTCCTAAAAATTTGACTTGCTCCCTATCAAAACTAGACTTTTGTTAAATTGGTTGGAACTCCGTAATCTGCAAATCGTTGAAGCACCTGTTCAATGAGCCTGATATGTTCTAACAAAGTGGATGTGGTTTTTAGCAAGTCGTTTACATGAACTGTAACTCCGGTTGGTAATTGGTCAGGTGTTGTGGGTATTTTTACATTTTGCACTCTACAACTGACATTGGTACCTGTTTCAACTCGACTAATGATATCACTCAGATTTTCACTGATCTTCTCTCTCTCCTTCTTAGCCATTCTGAGTCAACTTCTAATGTCACTACTCTTAAAGTAAGCTCTTCTCCAGCTTGAGATACACTTTCATAGTTTTTATTCAGTTTATTAACTACAGTGGTTACCTTTTTTTACTGTCGAACACAGCTGGTTTTGTGTGGCTTCTGTGGTGTCACCGCCAGACACCACACTTGCTAGGTGGTAGCCTTTAAATCGGCCGCGGTCCATTAGTATACATGAGACCCGTGTGTCGCCACTGTCAGTGATAGCAGACCGAGCGCCACCACACGGCAGGTCTAGAGAGACATACTGGCACTCGCCCCAGTTGTACAGCCGACGTTCATAGCAAAGGTTCACTGACAACTATGCTCTCATTTGCCGAGACGATAGTAGCATAGCCTTCAGCTACATTTGCTACGACTTAGCAAGGCGCCGTATTCAATTGATAATTAATATTATGAAGCATGTACCGAAACGAGAGATGTTCTACAATTGTGGATTAAAGTTAAGTATTACATCATCTATGTACTTTATTTACAATTCTCAAGATATTTTCCTGTTCCAGACCTCACGCCAGTCAGCGTGTAATTAAACGTGTGCATTTTGGCCTCCTCTAGAAACACAGTGTTGGCTCTTCTGCCAACACTACAGCTTCAATATTTATGTTTGTGTCTGTGATTTTCTTTATCTGTTGCTCTACTAGATCATGATGGTTGTTAAAATAATCTACCTTCTGTCTTAACTCTGTAATATTATCATTAATTTCAGAAAATACTTCATGCTTTACTTGTTTTTCATATCATTTAATTTTCTGCAATTTCAGTGAGAAAATTTCTGGCTAAGTCATCAAACTTCTGTGAGACCGTGTCTGGCAAATCCTTAAATACTTGCTTTTTTTCTTGTTTCATTGTATTTAGATCTCGCGTAACAGCGTTTTGTTGCTGTTTTACCATGTTCATATCTTATTTCATATGACTGAAATTTCTATTGATACTATCTAATTTCGTGCTTATGTTAGATAATAACTGCCATAGCAGTGCACCAGTTGTACTAATGTGGTTGCTATCAGCTGTACTTTCTGAATTAATGTTTGAGTTGTGACCAAGTGGTGTTTGTAAAGTGTTGTGAAAATTCATATTCGAATCGCTCTCCAATGTTTTATGCATGAGCAGTATGTCGCTCTGGGAGATGCGTGATATTGTCTCCTCAGTTGCAAACATTGTGTCATCATGGTTATTCTGCTGTGGAGCATTGCTATCATTTGTCACACCTGCGACACTCACCTCTGACCTTACTTGGTTTCACTTCCCTTGAATAAAAATACTTAATTCTGGTATAAAATTTTTTTCTTATTTCAAAACATGTACGATACAAAACTCTCATAGCCCATAATCTTCTGAGTGCCACTTCTTAACAAACTTCAACATACAAGAGAGTGAGAAACAAAATCATGTATAAAAAAAGAATGCTGTTATTTTCATTTGAGTAGGCCTTACTGCGCATTCACACTTATGGTTGTTCTGTGTTTTATTTTTTGTTTCTAATAAATTTTAACTTTACAATATCATGGGCGTCTTTCATCATGTACCTACACAAGGCTAAAAACACAAGCATGCACTATATTAACATGGTTTGTGTGCTATTATGAAGTACACCTTTTTCCTTGTTTGGATGATTTGAGAATGGGTTCTGAATCGTGAGAATGGTCTTCAATTAAAGAAAAGTAACTGAATTTTGCAACTTTGGCTGTTTTCTACACCAAACTGGTTGCTGTCCTGTTATTAATCCAGCTTGCTGGAAAACCAAGAAGATGAATTTTATAACTGCTTGTTTCCATTGCAGACATTAAAGCTGTTCTGTAAGATACTTGCCTCACCAATCATCAATCATTCGGAACTCTCATCACATATTCGGAAATAAACCTACAAATATTTATTTCATTCTTCAATCTCTAATGAGACGGAAATGTTAACATCATTTATTGCAGAACATACTTGTGTTATGCTTTCCGATTTTTTTCTTTACTTTTACTGTAAAAAGTGGTAGAGTCATAAGTTCAATGATTGATGATGGAGTTGGCAGTTTTCACACTCGCCTCCTTCCGAATACTTGCATTACATTCATAACAAAAGAGCCAGACTGTGTTGGCAACACTACGATGGAGAAAAATATATATTAGCATGCAGTGGGACACAAACCTACATCCATTCATATAGTAATCCATGAAACTATTCGTTACGTTATGGCTTACTCATTTGGCTACTGTCGCAAGTCTCAATGATCAAATTTCTTCAAGCCATATATCATTACTTCATTATTAACTGCATTTAATGGGCAGGGTGATGTGTTAGTGATAGGTTTTAATTGCACCAGCGCTTTGAAACAGCATACTGCAGCACATACATTACAATAGAAATAAATAATCAAAATTCACCCAATGGTTGTTTGTACATGCTCGTGAAAGTCGATAGTCTAAAGGCCATGAGTACCACAAGAATTGCAAAAAGTAGTGCGACAGCTGAACACAGAACATTTCAACATTAAATGTCACTGACATCATTATATTTACAAAACTTCTTATGAGGACACAGAGAAATTTTGTTGAAAAATGGCAATTTTACATTACTTCCTTAAAAACTGCCAAATTCACATTACTTCCTTAAAAACTGCTGAATTCACATTGTTTCCTTAAAAACCACCAAATTCATCTTATTTGTCAAGTATTTTCCTGTCCCTAGTTATGCAAAAGTCATTCCACATTATAGCATAATTTAAAACACATGATACAAGTGATGTTTTCTATTAGAGCTGCTGTAACCCCATTTCTTAATATTATCAATTCATTTTCTTTCTGTTAATTTTCTAGTGCTGTGCTACAAACCATAACTTTACTCTTAATGTGTGTGTTGTCTACCAGTGAACTGAGCCATGCAAATATGTTTCATGGTTATTGCATATGTTGCACATAGATCTTAAATTAATATGTTGTCCACATAGATAACTTATCAAGCAGATAAGCCTTCTACATTTGTGTATACATATAATGAAGGCTTCTTTTACTATGCACAACCAATGTGAACATCAACAGAAGGTACAATGCTCAAAGATGGATAAATAAAATAAATAGATCTTTGTACAATTAATGTTCAACCTGTTTCCTATGAACAATTTGGAAGTTTATTCCATAATAACGCAGTCAGTGATGACTGAAGCTATCTGTTTATTTTCCATACAGTGTGTTAATAATTCAGTGAATAGAGATATAAGTCGCTAATAATACAACAACAAGAAAATCATACAGATTGAGTCTACATAACTTTCTGTACAATATTCTACACAGCTAGAGGGAAACTGATTCTTAGTCATCCTGTACATGAAACACACATCTAAATATTTCTTCAATTGGTGAGGTGCGAATGTTTATACCACAATAAACGAAATTCTGGAGACAATGTGGGAATGTTGTAAACTGTACAGCAAATACACAGTGATTCTCAAGTCATGTAAACTTTAACCAAAATGTGTTACATAATGGACAACCTCTGATTTGTGACTACAAGAGAGAAGCTATTCACTCATGATGTGCAGTGTTTCTCTCTGGACTTTGCAAATAAGCTACAAATGAAATAAAGTAATTCATCATGCTGTTAATTATCTGACTAGATGGATGTGTATTGAATTCTGTATGACGCTGATGGGGAATTGATTTTTAAAAAAGTCAGCCATTTCATGTATTTTGGGAATTCTAAAAGTTTGTGAATGGAAAAAGTCAAAATAAGTTAAATACAAATGCTAATTACTGCTGCATAAGAAGAGTATGGAAAATTACATAATTATTTAATTCGAAAAGGTTTTACTTGGACTGGTAATTCTACCGAACTCCAATCTTGTGTTGTGTCATTGCATAGACAACTTCCGAACGTTCTGTTGCACAGCAAAAGAACAATTTCGCTGAGTTTCAGAGGGAAATTACTGGAAGGAAGTGCCATTTAATAAGTGCACTGATAATTACACAGACATTACCTGAATACTTAGAACATTATCTTTGATGTTGCCAGAAAATTCCAGATAACATTAAACAAATAACTTCAATTAAATTATAAAGAACAAATTAAACATAGCAATTTGTATATAAGAAGTGTTGACTTCTTTGGACAGGACTTAGCAAGACCTAATTGTGTGTGTGTGTGTGTGTGTGTGTGTGTGTGTGTGTGTTTTCACCTACTACACCCCTGTGCCAGTTCAGTCAAGCAGACGTCTAATTTTAGCTGTAGAAAGTTGAACGTAGTTCAAACAATATTTAGTGTAGTGGTATTCTACGTCTTATGTTAATTCATTTTAGGAATTTTTAATGTGTCAAGTGTTAGATTAAGAGTGAATCTGTACTTGAGTGTCATTACTTGGTGGGATTAACAGTTCTAAACTTAATTTTTGATGTGTTATGGTTTAGAATTGGAGCAATGTTTAATATGCAGTATGAAAAGCAATTATGTTCCACCCATAACTGAACATTCAGAAGGAGAAGAGGCAACAGCATATACACAAGTAGACATGGATCTGCTTGCAGATATTTTGAATTAGTTAAAACTTGTAACAGATCAACAGAAGGAATTTTCTATAAAAGTAGAGTGTGTACAACTGTAGCAAATGCCTGTTCAAAAATCCCAATTGTCTACAATAGTAGACTTTATATCTACAATTGCAGCAAATTTCTCAGCTGAACAAAATGAAATGTTTACAAAAGAAGAGAGTATGTCTACAAAGGTTTCTGAAATTCCAATTAAGCAGTCCAAGATCTCCAATGAGATACTTCAGTTCTAACAAGCTCAGGAAAATTTTCATGAGGAGTCACAGGAAGTGACAAACAAAGTTAAGGATTTAAGAGCTCAGGAAGATGTTGAAACCCATGTTGGCCAGATAACCAAGAATTAACATCATGTCTCCTGGTTATGTAGAATTCATTGTAACTAAGTCTGAAGAACATCTAACCCTTTTTAATAGTAAATTAGAAGACTGGGTTCAAGTTAAGCAAAAACAAGTGCTGGGCTGATTCTCCATGGATGAACTGCCCGCTTACGAGCCGTTCAACTGTCTCTGATGCAGAATTGTCTGCGATCTTGCGGGCACTGGAGCAGATGAGACATTCTTCCTCTCCTAAATTTCTTGTCTGTTCCGATTCACTCAGTGCCCTTCACTCATTGCAACATTTGTATCCGGCAGACAAAATGGTCCAGACCATCCAGGATGCTCTCCTCCGACTACAGCGACTGGGGAAGGTTGTAGCTTTCTGCTGGGTTCCGGGGCATATCGGCATTGCTGGGAATGAAAGGGCAGATCTCGCAGCCAAGGAGGCGTGTCTCGATCCACAAGTATCTCAGTGTGCTATCCCCTTGCACGCACTCACCTCGCTGTTGAGCTCACGGATCATGCGTCGGTGGGAGGGTGAGTGGCTGGAAGTGACTGACAATAAGCTCCCTATACTCAAGCCCACAACGCGTGTGTGGTGTACTTCCTTTCAGCCCCATCGACGGGATGAGGTTCTCCTCACTCGGCTTCGAATATGCCACAGCCCTATGACGCATAGCTTCCTGCTCCGGCGAGAGGACCCTCCAATGTGGTGCTTACGGCTTCCAGGTCACTGTGCGCAACGTTTTATTGGATTGCGTTTTATTTTCTGACCAGCGGGCCGCGGCTGACTTGCCAGCGGACCTGCCATCTCTTTTAGGCAACACTCGGACTAATGTGGCTAAAGTTTTAAAGTTCTGTGCCATGTCAAATGTTTTTAAACAGATTTTAGGGAGAGGATTTTAATTTGCTCACTGTGTGACAAGCTCGCCCATATTTTATGTAAGTGGCCAGCCAATCAAAATTTCCTGTGACATTCTTGTTGCTATGCTTCCCCTTTCCTTAGGTTTTACATTGTTATGTAGCATTGTCCTTCTTTTCCTGCTTTCTTTGAGTGTGTGCTTTAGTTTTATTAGGCCTGTCCACATTCGTTCCTTTTAATGTGTGTCAGGGCGCTGATGACCTCAATTATGAGCACCCATAAGCCCCAACACACACACATTCAACTTTGCTGCAGGCTACTTGTGCCAGCATTCCTGGGGAACACAAGTACCACCTCAAGGATTGTATGCTATGAGCCCCTCTTGGGGTGTCTTTCACATCACTGTCCAATCCACCACTGACACTTCATCTCGATAAATGACAACAGGGGCACGCAAATTTCTGGGGTCAAGCCTAAGCACAGCTTCATGCGGCGAGAATGCTGTGGCTCTGACACGAGTCCACAGCCATGCCAAGCTGTAGCGACATGCTGGCCAATGTACCCTCCTGCAACAGGGGAACTGCCCGCAAGTGGTGCCAGTGCCTGCACAGGCAGATTCCTCACTGAGCACTGTCATGCTACCCTGCACTTTCATGCAATGTGGGCTCAACACAGCACTGGGAAGAAGACAAAGTGATTGTAAAACTTTGAAAATAAATGTCTGCTAATTGAATGCTGTTTCATTAGTGCACCAACACAGCACTTGGAATTCCCCCCCCCCCCCCCCCCCCCTCCTGTACAACCGCTCAACTTCGACTATCCTACACTCACATAGGAGGCCACATCTGGCGGGCTCCTGCACAACTGTGCGGTTGTTGCTGGTGAGAATCCAGACGACACAGGCTCCAAAGCAATCACTGAAGTCAAGCACTGCACTGTATGCTGAGCAGTTGGGTAACCCAGTTACGCATCAAGTGCAACTAAGCAGTGTTTGACTTCAATGACCACTTTACAGCCTGGGCCATCTATATTCTTCCTAGTAACACTAGGTTTTCAGAACTGCATGGGTGTTGAACTCTCCCTGAAATCTGCAGCACATCATCACGTCACTGGCACATTCTCGCACAACCTCACAGACAAGACTCCAGCATCTTCTCACAATCTTAGCCTGTTACCCATCTCCCTTTCAGCCCCATACCCCTTCTGCATCTCCGTCAATCATCCCAGCCAAGATCGCTTCTCACTTCAGTCAGGCCTCAGCACCCAGATATAATGTGGTCACAGCTGTGTGTGTGTGTGTGTGTGTGTGTGTGTGAGAGAGAGAGAGAGAGAGAGAGAGAGAGAGAGAGAGAGAGAGAGAGAGGTAGATAGAGAGAGAGAGGTGTGTGGGCGTATGGCTGTTTATGTGTTTCTGTATCTGATGGAGGACACTGTCCAACACTTTATCCAGCAGTCTACATTAAATGTGCCAGTCCTCTGCTCAGTGTTTCCGCTACATGGTGAGCAGCATTTAACCCTAATTCATATTTCTTTTGATTCACTATTTTCAAACTTATAGAATTTTAATAATAATTTCCTGGTGGATTCTCACCTGAGCCTTGTGTGCGAGTTGTGACTGTTAATGTAGGTGTGCTCTGACCCAATTGATTGAAGGCCTGCATGTAAAAGTGGTACTTGGTGCCACACTGCAGATTGTTAAGAGTGTAACTTGAGCAGTTAGACAGAATCCTCACTTTCTCCCATTCACCGAATTCTCGCTTGAAATACAAGTAATAACCTGAAACAACAAAATTGTTTAGTTAAAATGATCTGCATTACACTCTTCAAGGTGAGTAGTTAACAATTTTATTTCAGAATTACTTCTGATTGTGGAATATTAAACTGTAATAATTTACTGGCTTTTAGACAGAAAGAAATCTATTTTTGTTAATCATGTGACTCTTTGAGACACGGTCTTTCATATGTTGCTCCATGTTGCATCAAGCAGAGTCATATTAGTTCAATAAGTTAAATTAACAGCAAACCATGACACCATTAAACACAAGAAATGGAAAGGAAAGAGGTAGAAGACACAAACAGAAAATATATAAAGTCTTTTTTTCAGACGCTTGTGGAGCAAAATAAAATTTTATGGTACTACGAGTTTATCTGGTAACTAGTTTTAGTGTTTTCTATTTGAAAGACTAAGTATACAAAGTGAAAGAATTCAGTGATCTTGAAAGCAAAATAACAAGTGACAGATGAAGCAAGGAGGACATAAGAAGCAGACTATCACAGGCAAAGATGGGATTTCTGACGGAATCTGTGTAATCAAAAGTCAGTTTTAGTTTAATTTTGTGTTATGCACTTTAAAAACTGGGTCTTACTGTGATTTAGCATCAATTTATTGACTACAAGTCATGACCTTATGCCCTGAATTCCATTATTTGATACGATTCCAATGTTACACTTACCATCCTTCACTCTCAAGCTAGTGTCACAAGCAAACAGAAATTTTCTAGAATCATATTAGAAGGCATATTCATTGTAAAACTATAAATGTGAAAGTAACTCTCTCTCTTATGCGTTCCTGACTGACTGCTGAACCAGTTTTCATGAAATTTTTCATGCTGAAGATGGTTACTTTAGAAAGTGTGTCATATAACACAATTATTGATTTGAAGAATATAACACAAAATATGGAACAATAATTACACTTTGAAAAAGCTATTTACTCTTTGACGTTGATACGTTCTACATAATAGTATTCGACATGCTGAATACAAAGCTTGTACAATCCGCTATATGTTTAATCCATACTAATATCAGTAACAACGCTGTTGATTATAGCTGCTGAACGTCACACAACTCTTATAGCTTCTGAGATGCATACGATTCATGTTAACAGCTCACAGTCATGTGGTTAGCACTGCAACTCTGGATTACGGGATCTCGGGTTTGATTCCCAATGGGATCAGATTTTATTCCAGTTGTCACTGTGTGTGTGTGTGTGTGTGTGTGTGTGTGTGTGTGTGTGTGGGTGTGTGTGTGTGTGTGTTTGTGTTGCCCTCATCATCATTTTATCATTATCAACACACAAGTCAGCACTGTTCTGTCAAGTAAAAAGAACTTGTATCAAGTGGCCGAACATCCGTGTTTCATTTAATTTTAGTGATATACAAGTGCTGCCTTGGATAACAGCTAAAATACAATGCTTACACAATTCTCAATGTGTTTAATTCATACTCTGATACTAATACCAATATTATCAAATGTGAATGTAACTGTTATGTTTTCATGTCTCTACCACTGAACTGATTCCTATAACATTTGCTATGGAAATAGCTTCAGCCCCAAGGAAGATCATAGGCTACTTTAGAAAGTTGTGTTATGTTTTTGAATGTTACTGACATTTTTAAATATGGTGTACATTAGTGGGAAGCAGACAATCTTGCTCGATTGTTGGCGAACTATGATGTTAACACACTCAAATTCAGAAAAAACAGAGTACCTTGAACAACTAGAGATAGGGCTTTCATATCCACAGAACATGGACCTCAGTATGTTCAGCTGAAATAATTAGCATTTGAAACACATTGGCCTGCAGTTCAAGGTCAATATTGATATTGGGGGGAGCAACACCACCTACCAGAAAAGTGAGCCTGGGGCTTTAGTTTGCACTATAAACAGAAAGTGAGTGTGATTTGAGCAGACACTTAGGATGCCTTGCCAGCTTGAAAGGGGAAGCATTAATGGCGAATGGTGAATGTGATGAATCCATCTGAGAAATTGCTGCTCGTGTGGGACGTTTCAGCAGTGCAACAGGTGTGTACAGAATGGTTTATCGAAGTCCACGGAACATGACAGAATGGGTCAAGTTGCAGCACCCAGACAACCCCACAAGAAGATCAACACCTCCTACAAATGGGATTGGGGACAGACCCATGTGCTCCTCAGCTCAGGCACAATGTAACACATCATACACTATCAGTAGTGACAGTAGGACATTGTTTATTACGGCGTGAGTTACGTATGCGTTGTCCACTTCTCTGTCTGCCTTTGACAAATGTGCAGAAACATGCTAGATGGCAATGGTGTATGGAACAACATCACTGGGGACAGGAATGGCATCAGATAGTGTTGTTGGATGAATACAGGTTCTGTTAGTTTGAAAATGATGGCTGTATTTTTGTTCACCACAAATAGGGGGAATGGCATCACAGTACATGGACTTTTATGCATATCATATGAGAAAATGATTTTAATATGATATCAACATCCAAACAATGGGCTAATCATTTTAATATTGATATATGTATTAAAGTGTACAATGAACGTCTGCAATTTCATATAGTTAAATCGAGCTAAGTTGAGAGTAGAGAAATATATTCATCTTAAAGGTACTTTTGAAAGTGATGCAAATGTAAATCCTATTAATATGGCAAGATGGCAACTCTACGCTCTTCATTTGTGAACAGTCCATGACACATGCAAGATTATACTCAAGATGCATTCACCTACATGCACATGTATGGTTGTCCCAATTTATTCATAACCTTTACATGTAACCCGGTCTGACAGGAAGCAGTCAATGAACTCTTACCAGAAGACACTGCTTTTGATAGACATGATATGATTGTAAGAGTTTTTAGGTTGAAAGTAAAGATGCTAATGTCATTTATAGCTAAGGGAAAAAGATATAGAGGAATGTTATATTTTATGTATTCCACTGGATGGCAAAAGTGCATGTTTTACTATGGTTACAAGACCAATTGAGACCCAATCAAACTGATAATATCATCAGTGCATAAATGCTTGGTTTAGCCACTGATAAGACAAAATAATTACGAGTGTGTTATAAAACATATTTGTAAATACATTAACAAAGACAGTGGTCAAGATATTTTCAACTTCAGAAACAAAGATCTCACAAGTCACATAAGTGAAGTACACGTATACCAGTCTGACCGTTACGTCAACAGGAACAAAGCTGTGTGGCTGCTTTTAGGCTTTCCACTGCACAGAAAGACAGTCCACCATAACACACCTGTGTGTTTACATAGGAAAGGGAAAAAGGGTGTATTTTAATCAAAATAATTTTTATGGTCGCCTATCAAGCATTTCGAAAACAGCACTGACTGAATTTTTTTTTTTTTCTTTTTGTGCAAGAAATGATTTCACAATAACTCCTCTATACATTGGTAAAACAAGATATTATACCCAGATTACATCAAGAGAAGAATGGAAACTTTGAGTTGAAGGAATCCCTGTTCACAACTGTCAGGGTATCAAACCTGGAGTTGCTTTAGGTAAAGTCAGGAAGGTGCATGCAAGCAACATGGAATGGTTTTGCTTGAGAATAATGCTACACCATGTACGAGGGTAACATTTTTCAAAGACCTTAAAAAACACAATGGTCAGGAATTATTAACATTCACACAGGTGTGTGAGACAAAAAGGTCACTAGAAAATGAATATATTGGGATCTACCCTTAGAGGAGGCTGTACATGCAGATGAACAGGCAAAGTGACACAGCTTTTGTAATATTAATAGGAACCCATGGGCTTCCAAAACCACAACAAAATGGGGGAAAAGAAAGAAAAGAAAGAAAAAAAGAAAGAGGAAAAGGCACAACAGAAGATTTAGTGCAGAGACTTAAATCCTTACACAACAGAAGATTTAGTGCAGAGACTTAAATCCTTACAATGATTTTATCTACAATTAAGCTCACATGAAGGTGGAAGACCACAAATAATGATAACTGGAAAAGATTTACCTGACTTTGGATCAGGTAGACCAACTACAACTGAGGAAGTTAGTTGTAATTTATTACGACAAATGATATATGACACTATTTCACTGTAAAAGTGGCTCAGCAAATATGTTTCCACAACTGAGACCAGAACAGACATTAGTTTTCAACAACATTATGCAACAAACTGAGTGATGAAGCACATTCATTCGTTTTAGATGCTCTGGAAGCAACTGGTAAGACTTTTCTTTCAAATTTGCTCTTAGTCCAAATCTTGAATAGCTGCTGAGCTACTCAGTAATGGCTGAGTGGTGCATTCAGTACTTATGCTGCTGCTGAAATTAGCTCACAAAGAAACAACTACTTGTAACACCAATAAAAATAGTTAATATGGACAGATGTTGCAGCAGCTTATGCTGTTGGTCTGGGAAGAACGTACAATGTCCCACAAAAAAAACCACTGAAACACTATATCATACCATGCAAGATATTAGAAGCAACCAACCTATCTTAGGAGGGGTGGTCAATTTATTGGCTGGTGGCTTTAGAAAGAGTCTACCTGTAATAACTGAAGGCACACTAGCAGATGAAGTAAATCCATGTTTAAAGGCACCAACCTTATGTCAGCACATTACAAAATTTAGTTTAACACCAAAAACGCATGTACAACTGTACAATGACACAGACAATATGTGGATGCTCTTTCGAAAATTTGTGAAGATGGTATTGTTGCAAATATCAATGGCATGATTACATTAAATCATGACTTCTGTAACTCTGTTCACAGTACAGAACAGTTGGTGAACGAAGTTTATCCTGAACTCCAAGCAAATGATGTGTTGTGACTTGCCGATTTTTCAAAGTGCCGACGCGCAGTTACGCACGTCCTCTACATGCGGTGCTGTCTGCCAGCCATGCAGCAGCAACGCCACCTAAACGGCCAGCCGGCGAGCGGCCACTAGACTCGGACTCAGTTATGATTTGACTGTTAAAGTGACACACGTCTCACTCTGTTTACTTGATCTGTGACTTTCATGTATTCTGTCGTCGTTGAAATATATTTGAACAACTTGAAGTTATAAAAATTGGTGACGAGGTAGTGAATTTTTCTTTTTCATCATTGTCCCACGCGTTTCCAAGGCTACTTCACAGCAACTATTGCAAGGTCTCATAGAACAGCAAACACTTCTCACAAATGCGATTCGTGATTTCGTCACGGCATCAAATGTGGGGCATCTCTCGTTGTCGTCTCTACTCCCTTTTCCTCCTTACGTCGAGACGGCGGAAGACTGGTCTGATTACGAAAAACGTCTTCGACAGCACTTCTTGGCATTTCACGTCACGGACGACCAAACAAGTAAATCTCTGTTCCTTTTACGGATTTCACTTCAAATGTAATGGTTGTTGTCGCAATTGGCTCCTTTGAAAGATCCTGCATCTTTGTCCTTTGCTGATATGTGCTCACTTCTGTCTGTTTATTTTCAAAAGCATACGCATGTGGAAGCCTCTCGTGTTGCCTTTTATCGTTGTCAAAAACAACAGAATCAATCCTATCGCGCTTGGGCTGCTGAATTTCACGGCCTCAGTAGAAAGTGTCAATTTGTTACTGAAGTTCACAAAGAATCCTACGCTGATTTCATGGTGTGGGATGCTATTATCCGGTCGGTGCCTGACAAAGAAGTTAGGCAACGTGACCTCCAGTTGGCAAATCCTACTCTAGATGAAGTCCTATCCATCGTTTAGTCTTTTGAAATTTCTCGCACTGCTGGAGCACAAATAGAGGCATGGGGTGACGTTGGGGAAATACAACATCTGTGCGATGTTGACGAAGCGTGTGGCATGTCCCCGCTGTCCGACATGCCCGCAGTACACTCCCAAGTGCAGCCTCGGCCTAACCGTAAACAAACCTCTAAGAAACTGCAGCAAAACATACAGCAATTTCATTCATGTCTGTGGTGTTTTACAAAACATTCACAGAGAGGATTGTCCACAACGTTGGGCCGTGTGTCACAAATGCAAAAAAAGGGGTCATGTGTCATCCGTTTGCAAATCCGGCCGCATACATGATGTTCATGAACATGGGGCTGATTCTGATTCTGTGTTGTCTGTCAATTGTACTTCTTCCCTTTCAGGGATGTTATTCCCCACTGTCCAAATACTTGGTTGAGATGTACGCATGCAGGTGGATACTGGGTCTGTTGCCACTATCATCAGTTCTCAGACATATCTTCAGTTGGGTTCTCCAATCCTGTCACCTGTCACTAGGCAATTACGGACTTACAATAAACAGAAGATTTCTCCCTTGGGACAATTCGATGCTGAGGTATCTTGCAAATCTGTCGTTCACACTGTTCCCATACTTGTGGTCGACCATAGTAACGCGGACAATCTTTTTGGTTTCGATGCCTTCTACGTTTTTGGGTTCTCCACAGACGACACTGTCGATATCATCTCTGATGCTATTCCTTGTCGATGACATTTTCGTCCCTTTTTTCTCATGGTTAGGCCATGCAAACGACTTTGAAGGTCATATCTTGCTCAAACCCACTGCTCGGCCTAAGTTTTTTCGGGCTCAGCCCATTCCTATGGCCCAGAATGATCAGGTCAAAAAGGGGCTGGATCATCTCATTTCTTCAGGGGTCTCGCTTCCTGTCACTTCCAGTGCGTGGTCCTCTCCTGTCATTGTCGTTGCTAAGCCAAATGGTGCTATTCGTCTCTGTGGCAATTTCAAGTCCACTGTAAATGCTCAATGCCTTATCGACACTTACCCTATGACTCGACCTGAAGAATTGTTCACTAAACTTGCTGGAGGCCAGTATTTTTCTAAACTTGATCTGTCAGAAGCTTATCATCAACTTCCTCTCGATGCTGCTTCCCGGCAGTATCTGGTCCTTAAAAAGCCTTTCGGCCTCTATCAATACCAACGATTGCCATTCAGGGTTGCTAGTGCCCCTGCTCTCTTTCAGCAAATTCTTGGAACAATTATTGCTCACTGTCCCTGGGTGTATACATTACACGGACAACATTGTTGTCACTGACTCCACCACTGACGAACATCTTCAGAATCCCCGCACGCTTTTTCATGTCTTACAGACTGCCGGTCTTAAGTGTAATCTTCAGAAATCAAAATTTTTTCAGGCTGCTATCACTTACTTGGGGTTTCAACTCTCTCGGGATGGTATTCGTCCGCATCAGCAAACTGTTGCTGCGATTGATGCCCTTCCTCGCCCTACATCTGTTAAGGAACTGCAGGGCTACTTGGGGAAAATAGCATACTAAAACAAGTAAGCAAGGGCGAGCAAAATGGAACAGTTGAGAAGAATGGGGGAAATAAACACAGTAAAATAAGAATGGGTAGCTTTGAGGGATGAAGTAGTGAAGGCAGCAGAGAATCAAACAGGTAAAAAGACGAGGGCTAGTAGAAACCCTAGGGTAACAGAAGAAATATTGAATTTAATTGATGAAAGGAGAAAATATAAAAATGCAGTAAATAAAACAGGCAAAAAGGAATACAAACGTCTCAAAAATGATATCGACAGGAAGTGCAAAATGGCTAAGCAGGGATGGCTAGAGGACAAATGTAAGGATGTAGAGGCTTATCTCACTAGCGGTAAGATAGATACTGCCTACAGGAAAATTAAAGAAACCTTTGGAGAAAGGAGAACCACTTGCATGAACATCAAGAGCTTTGATGGAAACCCAGTTCTAAGCAAATAAGGGAAAGCAGAATGGTGGAAGGAGTATATAGAGGGTCTACACAAGGGCGATGTACTAGAGGACAATATTATGGAAATGGAAGAGGATGTAGTTGAAGATGAAATGGGAGATATGATATTGCGTGAATAGTTTGACAGGGCACTGAGAGACCTGAGTCGAAACAATGCCCCCAGAGTAGACAACATTCCATTAGAACTACTGATAGCCTTGGGAGAGCCAGGCCTAACAAAACTCTACCATCTGGTGAGCAACATGTATGAGACAGGCAAAATTCCGTCAGACTTCAAGAAGAATATAGTAATTCCAATCCCAAAGAAAGCGGATGTTGACAGATGTGAAAATTACCAAACTATCAGTTTAATAAGTCACAGCTGCAAAATATTAACGCGAATTCTTTACAGACGAATGGAAAAACTGGTAGAAGCTGACCTCGGGGATGATCAGTTTGGATTTCGTAGAAAAGTTGGAATACGTGAGTCAATACTGACACTACAACTTATCTTAGAAGAAAGATTAAAGAAAGGCCAACCTACTTTTCTAGCACTTGTAGACTTAGAGAAAGCTTTTGACAATGTTGATTGGAATATTCTCTTTCAAATTCTGAAGGTGGCAGGGGGAAAATACAGAGAGCGAAAGGTTATTTACAATTTGTACAGAAAACAGATGGCAGTTATAAGAGTCGAGGGGTATGAAATGGATGCAGTGGTTGGGAAGGGAGTGAGCTCGGGTTGTAGCCTATCCCTGATGTTATTCAATCTGTATATTGAGCAAGCAATAAAGGAAACAAAAGAAAAGTTTGGAGTAGGTATTAAAATCCATGGAGAAGAAATAAAAACTTTGAGGTTCACCGATGACATTGTAATTCTGTCAGAGACAGTAAAGGACTTGGAAGAGCAGTTGAATGGAATGGACAGTGTCTTGAAAGGAGGGTATAAGATGAACATCAACAAAAGCAAAACAAGGATAATGGAATGCAGTCAAATTAAGTCGGGTGATGCTGAGGGAATTAGATTAGGAAATGAGACTCTTAAAGTGGTAAAGGAATTTTTGCTATTTGGGAAGCAAAATAACTGATGATGCTCGAAGTAGAGAGGATATAAAATGTAGACTGGCAATGGCAAGGAAAGCATTTCTCTAGAACAGAAATTTGTTAACATCAAGTATAGATTTAAATGTTTGGAAGTTGTTTCTGAAAGTATTTGTATGGAGTGTAGCCATGTATGGATGTGAAACGTGGATGATAAATAGCTTAGACAAGAAGAGAATAGAAGCTTTCGAAATGTGGTGCTACAGAAGAATGCTGAAGATTAGATGGGTAGATCGCATAACTAATGAGGAGGTATTGAATAGAATTGGGGAGAAAAGGAGCTTGTGGCACAACTTGACTAGAAGAAGGGATTGGTTGGTAGGACATGTTCTGAGACATCAAGGGATCACCAATTTAGTATTGGAGGGCAGTGTGGAGGGTAAAAATCATAGAGGGAGACCAAGAGACAAATACACTAAGCAGATTCAGAAGGATGTAGGCTGCAGTAGGTACTGGGAAATGATGACGCTTGCAGAGGATAGAGTAGCATGGAGAGTTGCATTAAACCAGTCTCAGGATTGAAGACCACAACAACAACATCACAGGTTTTTACCATCTGCTACATCTGTGACTCAGCCGTTGTATCGCCTGTTGCATAAAAATGTGCCTTTTCACTGGTCCGCGTCATGCGATGTGGCTTTCCAAAAATTGGAGACTATGCTGAAACAGGCTGCTTGCTTGGCTACTTATCGACCTGGCGAACATCTTTTCCTTGCCACGGACGCCTCTCAATATGGGGTTGGTGCAGTCCTTGTGCACTGTTCTCACGGATGCCCAACAAAAGTATTCTCAAATTGAAAAAGAAGCTTTGGCCATTATGTATGCTCATCATAATTTTGGTGTTTTCCTCTATGGATCCAAATTTCATCTTGTTACAGATCACAGACCACTTGTGTCCTTGTTTTATCCATCAATGTCACTTCCCGACAAGGCTGCACACCGCCTCCAGCGTTGGGCTCTTTGCTTGTCTCGATCCAATTATGAGATTCATTTCTGGCTGACAGCTCAACATGTGAATGCTGATGCACTGTCTCACCTTCCCATGGTTCCTCATCTGGCATTCGACAGGGACAAACTCTTGTGTTTCCAGCTGGATGTTGTCAAGCAACGGGTTGTGGACGGGTTCCCCATCACCAGGGACCGGCTGGCGGCTGCTATGGTTCTGATCCTACCCTCTCCCGGATTTTACGCTGTATTCAGAAGGGTTGGTCAGATTGTCAGTTCGCTAAGACTTCTGATCCGTTGTGGACCTATTACGCTTTGCATTACCGCCTCATGGCTAGGGATGGTGTTATCCTCCTTTCCACCGAAAGTGCTTCACCACGTGTTGTGGTACCTGCATCTTTGCGTGCTTCGGTCTTGCGCCTCCTTCACCAAGGGCACTGGGCTATCTCTCGCACAAAATCTCTGGTGCGCCGTCATGTACTGGCCCGGCATCGACTCTGAAATCACACACATGGTCCCTGCTTGCGGCCCTTGTGCATCACAGGCCGCCGCCCTGAAGTCATCTTTGTCACTGTGGCCTTCGCCTGAGAATCACTGGGAGTTTATTCATGCTGACTACGCGGAATCTTTTTTAGGTACTTATTGGCTTCTCATTACTGACACCTACTCTAACTTTCCTTTCATTGTCCGTTGCACATCACCTACCACCGCAGCAACCACCAATGCTCTAGCTCGCATTTTCTCTTTGGAAGGCCTTCCCTCTACTCTTGTTACTGATAGTGGTTCACAATTTGTCTCTTCCGATTTCGTGGATTTTTGTGCCTGTCACGGCGTCATGCATGTCATGGCCCCTCCGTTCCATCCACAGTCAAACGGTGAGGCTGAATGACTGGTCCGCACATTTAAGGCTCAGATGAGGAAACTCCTGACTTCTTCTGCGGCTGATGATGCGCTTCTCCAATTTCTGGCTTCTTACTGTTTCACCCCCATGGGCGACCACAGCCTGGCTGAGCTCTTGCATGGCCGACAGCCCTGCACGCTACTTCATCTTCTGCGGCCTTCCACCTCACGGCCGCAGGTGTCTTCGCTTGGCCGGTTCACCGCCAGCGACCTTGTATGGGTACAGGGATATGGCAGGCGGCCCAAATGGAGCCCTGGCCGCACCTTACGGCAACGTGGCTGGCACCTGTATGAAATCCAGATGGACATGGGTGTTGTAGTGTGGCATTTGGACCAGCTTCGGCCTCGTGTGCCGGCAACGGCTGTTCCGGATGCTGCTACACCACCTTCCGCTCTACCTGACGCTCGGGATCCTGGAATCTCATTACTCACAATGCAGTCCTCTCACCATCATATCGGTGCCAGCACAAGAACTGACGCCACCAGGAGACATGCCCATGCAGGAACCAGATGGCCATCATCTGTTGGAGCAACTCTACTAGTCTCCTTCTCCTATGGACGCGGACACATCGCCCATTTCTCCTGTTATAACAACCGTACTTGCTGAAATGGGCAGATTGGTGCACAGGGCTCCAGCAGATTGGACTCTCACGTCTCCTGTCATCTTGACCCGTTATCATCAGGGACACTTCCGTCCATACGGAAAGCATCCTCCTCGAGACTTTACGACCAGTCAAACAACACCTATGGACGTTAGCAATCTACAGGCCACCTCCATCAAGACCTGTGCAAAAACTTCAAAGGGAGAAAAGTGTTATGACTCATCGATCTTTCAATGTGCTGCCGCACAGTTACGCACGTTCTCTACATGTGGCGCTGTCTGCCAGCCATGCAGTAGCAGCGCCACCTAAGCAGCCAGCCAGCGAGCGCCCGCTAGACTCGGACTCAGTTATGATTTGACTGTTAAAGTGAAACATGTCTCACTCCGTTTACTTGCTCTGTGACTTTCATGTACTGTGTCGTCCTTGAAATATATTTGAACAACTTGAAGTTATAACATGGGGGAAATAAAAAATGGTTGTGTGTAAGGGCAATTTTGGTGCCAGATAATGACTTTTTAGGGCAGGTAAATTAAATAATTATGTCACAAATGGATGGAGATATTGGAGTAGCTCCTGTTAGTAACATTGTAAACACTGAACAAGTCATTTCTTATAGTGTTTCTTATCTCTTTGGAATTGTTAGGAATGTCTTCTTATAAACTGAGGTTAAGAGTTGGTGTTCCACACCTCTTAATAAGAAACATTGGTGCAACTAGATTGTGTAATAGTATGTGCTTCCAAATTACACATTTGGGCCAAAATAATGTTAGTATTACTACAGTTATTCAGCTAAAGGAGAAAGTGTTCCGATTCCATGAAATCCAATTATATCAACAGATTTGCCTTTTCAATTTAAGACATTGAATCCGCCCAAAACTTGTTTTGGAATGAACATAAAGTTCACGCGCAAACATTCAAAGCTGCTGGTATGCACTTAGAAAAAATGTGTTTTTCCCACAGACAACTCTGTGTGGTGCGCTCACATGCATCAAACCCATAAAATCTGTTTATGTCCTTCCAAAAGAAAGCAAGGGCAAAAACATAGTTTATACAATTGTGTTAAGATCTTACGGTATATAACTGATCAGAAAGAAAAAGAATATTAGTTTTTATTTTTAAATTAAGATTTGACATACAACAAAAAATAAATGAATAAAAACACATTTATTATGCACTTATGTATGAGTCATTCTAATTACTGTGGAGAATGACCTTCTGCTGTCTGTCAAAGTATGAAAGGAACCAATTGTAACCTACTCCTTTTATTCCATAACCGTCCAACTTCTGCAGTAATAATTTACAAACACATGCTTTAGTTAAATCAAAGAAGAATCCTTGTGTTCACATCTTTTTGTTCAATCTGTCCAGTGCCTCACAGAGAAATGACAATATTGCATTTTCAGTTGTTAAGCCACATCTAAAATCAAACTTTACATTTGAAGCAAATTATGTGAACTAAACAATCAATTACCTTTAGTCTTTTCAGTAACTTCAGGAACTACTGATTGCACAGAAATACTTCTAAATTGTCTACATGATCCCTCTCTCCTTTACTATAAAGTGGTTTTGCTACTAAGTATTTTAATTGTTCAGGAAACACACCCCTCCTAACTGAAAACAAAAGATGTGGCTAATTACTGGGAAAACATATGCAGCACATTGGATTAGTATTCGACACTGAAATTCATACTCTGGAAGCCACTATATGATGTATGGCAGAGGGAACCTTGTACCACTACTAGTCAGTCACCTTGTACCCTCCTACAGTCACTCAGTGATGACACCTTCCTGTACACCACAGTGTCATCAGCAACAGCTGCAGATTGCCACTCACCCTGTGCATCAGATCATTCATGTGTATACAGAATAAGAGTGGTTCTATCACACTTCGCTGAGGTACTCCTGATGATAACCTTGTCTCCGACGGACATTTGCCAGTGAGAACTGCGTATGTCTTCCAGCATCTCAGATATCTGGGAACCTATTTCATATGCTCATACATTTGTTAACAGTCTGTAATGGGGCAGTGTGTCACAGAAATTTAGTAATATGGACTCTGTCCATTCTCTTCGTCCATAGCTTGCAGGATATCATGTGAGAAAAGAGAAAACTGAGTTTCTTTCTAAACCTGTGCTGGGTTGTGAAAAGAAGCTGTTTCCCGTCTCAAGGAAATTTATTAAATTTGAATGGAGTATATGTTCAAGAAATATGTAGCAAACCAATGTTAAGTACATTGGTCTGTAATATTGTGGTTCAGTTTGTTAACCCTTCTTATATAAAGGTGTCACTTGTCTTTTTTCCAGTTGCTTGGGACTTTGCATTGGGTGGGATATTCACAATAAATGCAAACTAAGTAAGACACCATTGCTGCACAGTACTCTTTGTGAAACCAAACTGGGATTCCATCCAGATCTGGTGACTTCTTTCAGGGTGTATACGTGGGCAAGGAAAAAAAATTCCCGAATTTTTCCCAGATTTCCCAGTTAAAAATACATTTTCTCCCAGGTGAAACTACACTTTTTCCATGTTAAGTGTCAGTATACTCTTCTTCGGCACTAAAAAACTCATCAAGCCTTTGAATGTTTATGGTTTTATACACCAACGTAGAATTTCCCGGTACTTCAGAAAACGAAACTCAGGGGGTAAAAACACGTTTTGAAAGACCTTTGATGTGCAGCAACATGTACACTGCACATTTTCGTATTAAGAAGGTATAAATTTGAGTTCCACCAAACACCGCATCTCACTTTCAGAAGCATTGAAATCATGATTGCGATGCTCTTTTGTAAGCCAGTCATAGCTCATGTCATGTGATCTCGCCAGGTGATGACAGCATAAGATTATTCTTAAGTAGCGTGAACACACAAATAAGGAAATTTAATGGTTTGAATTAATAGACATAGCATTCACATATAATATTGGTCTTGAAGATTAATAAGCTGGAAGAGAAGTTAAGCTTCCACATATAATGTTAATCTTTTTTGCGTGTGCTACACTTTAAGATACATCAAACAAATGTGCCAGTAAAATTTTTAATAATGACGTAAATGTCTGATCTTCTGTGCTCGAAATTCTTCTAAATGGTCGTCTTCAAAGAGTTGATTTTTAAATGAGAGTCAAACGCTTTGTGATTTAAGAAATTTATCGTTCCATTCTTGCACATAGTTCATCTTGTGTAAAAGGAAATCTGCTTTGAATGTAAAGCTTTTCAAACCGCCATTCACAATTGTTATATCCTAGCCAGTAATGCCACCCGAGCCCGCTGCCAAAAGGTTGGCAGCATCAAAGTCCGGACACCGTCCGCATAAGCAGCGCCAGCGATACAGGAAATCGCCGCAAGTCTGCGCGCGCCACCGCTGGCTTCTGGCTTCTTAAGCGCTGGAGTCGCGAGCGCTAGGACAGTTCTGGATTCGCCGCTCAGTTGTATACTCGCCACCGAATTGTGTACTTGCTAGTCAGTTGTGTGTTCATCGCAGCAGAGTTGTTGTTTGTCGTCAGCCGACGCTGACCTAGCCGCTCCGACTCGAAGTAGACAGATTTCAGTAGATACGGAGTTCACGACCTTGCTTCTGTATCTTCGTTAATAAAGATAAGTACCGACTTTTATTTAATCTAAGTGTTTGGGCTTTCATCTTTCTGTTCACTGTTCCAGCGGACCGGTCGGCCCGCTATTAAAAGTGTGGCGGTGACTTCGTAAGCCGTTTCTACGGCGAATTGCATGTCGCTACGAACACCGCCACAAAAATGGCGACGAGGACTTCCGAACTCGTGTGCAGGGCTGGTTCAACTTGTTTCTTGTTATACTAGTTATAGAGATAAAATTTTGGGGGCTGGTTTACTTTGTGTTCACTATGTCTGCCGAATTACAACAGTTGATCTTGTTACAGAGTCAGCAAATACAAAGTCTGGTGGAAGCAATCGCCAAACAAGCGGCTAATCCACCAACACAAAAGGAACAAGCACAGGCAGCACCACCTTTCCGTGCTTTTGATGCATCACGAGAAGAATGGCGAGAATATTTCGCGCAGTTGCAGGCGCACATGACAGTCTACAAAATCACAGGTACTGAGCGGCAGCTTTATTTAATTTCCATTGCAGGCGTGGAAGTCTATCGACTACTTTGTAAGTTGTTCCCGGAATCCCAGCCGGAAGCTTTAGACTATGACATTGTTGTTAACGAGCTTGCTGAGTATTTCGAGTCGCGAGTTCATGTGGCAGCAGCCAGATTCAAGTTCTTCAGATTGAGGAAACTGCCACATCAATCTAATAAGCAGTGGTTAACAGATTTACGGGGCCTCACCCGTCAGTGCCGATTTAATTGTGTGTGTGGAGCTTCCTACAGTAATGTCATGTTACGAGACGCTATTACTCAAAACATTACAGATTCTCGTATTCGTGCTGCTATCTTAAAGTTGCCTGACCCGTCATTAGAGACTGTGATGAACATCATTGAAGCCCAAGATACTTTTGACTATGCTGAGTGTGAGTTAGATCAGCCATGTATTTCTCAAATTGCCTGTGCTAAGCAAGTTATGTCACGCCCGCGGCCCCACCGGCAGCGTCAGACTGTAAACACTAGCCGGCCGCGTCATGTTAAACACATTCGTCAGCCGCGTGTGAAAAATGATAGAGTTAAGTCTTGCCCTAAGTGTGTTCTTGCTCATCCTCGTGAATGTTGCCCGTTAAGAAACGCGGTTTGTCACTTTTGTCAAAGGAAAGGACACATCCAGACTGTTTGTTTGCGTAAACGCAAGAACAATTCTAGTGCTGCCCAGGGCATGGATATTCATGTTCTTCAAAGCCAGCCCGCCCAGAAGGTCACGTTTAAAAACTCTTCCACGGTTCGTGTGGGTAATAAACTTGTTCGCAATAAGCCACCCACCCAGCCCTCTGCTATGCGACCCAACCGTAATTCAAACGCTGTAAAAAGTAATGTTAAGACTGCAAGTGAAGCGGGAGTTGTTGTTCCACCCGCCCAACCCACGAGTTGTCATAAGCAGCGAACACGCGCTAAACGCGCTGATTTTGTGTCTTCCGCCTCCACTGCACCGATCCAGAGACAGTGTAATAAACTATTTGTGAAGCTACGCATCCAGGATAAGACCTTCAATTTTCAATTAGACACTGGTACGTCTGTGACTCTCATAGATAGTGCTACGTATGCGGCTATCGGCCGCCCTAAACTTTCAGCGGTAAAACATTCTTTGGCTACTTATAGTGGAGAACAAATTCCTGTGTTAGGTGTATGTAGCGTGCCAGCCACATTCCGTGGCAATACAAAAACAGTTTCATTCACAGTGCTCCGCGCTACAGACAGTGTAAACATTTTCGGATTAGACTGTTTTGACTTGTTTGGCCTGTCTATCCAAGACAATGTGTTGCAAATTAATTCTGTTGTTGTTCCTCAAGACAGCATAACCGATTTGTGTAAACGATACAGTGACATATTTAAAGACGAACTAGGTTGTGCTGCGAACTTTGCCGCTCATATTACGTTAAAAGATAATGCTCAGCCTCGATTTTGTCGTGCTCGGCCAGTGCCTCACGCCCTCCGGGCACCTGTAGAAGATGAACTTCGTCGTTGGCAAAACAACGGTGTTATTCAACCCGTTTCAGCGAGCCAGTGGGCTTCTCCCTTAGTTATTATAAAGAAACCGTCTGGCAAGTTACGTTTGTGTGCTGATTTTAAGTCGACAGTTAATCCTCAGACTGTCATTGATTCTTTTCCTTTGCCTAGACCGGACGAGCTGATGACTAAGTTAGGGGAAGCTCGTTTCTTTTCCAAAATTGATCTCCGTGAAGCATATTTGCAATTGCCCCTCGACAAGCAATCACAACAGTATTTTGTCATAAACACGTCGTTGGCGTTGTCTGGTCCATTACGACCCTAACAAGCCTCTGGTGTTAGCTTGTGATGCCTCTTCTTTCGGCCTCGGTGCTGTGTTGTCTCACCGAGTCGGTAACACCGAACGTCCTATTGCGTTCGCATCTAAATTGCTAAACAAAGCTCAGTGTAATTATAGCCAATTGGACAAGGAAGCGTTGGCTATTGTGTTCGGTGTCACAAAATTCCATCACTACCTCTATGGTAGACCATTCTATTTAGTAACAGATCACAAGCCCCTGACGTCACTGTTTCATCCGTCTAAACCAGTTCCTCAGCGGACAGCTCAGAGACTACAACGTTGGGCTCTTTTGTTATCACAATACCAGTATGAGATACTGTATCGCCCTACAGCTCAGCATGCAAACGCTGACGCGCTTTCTAGATTGCCGATTGCTGCGGATGATGTCTTCGATTCCTCTGATGACTCTTGCCATCAGATTGACGCCGATGAGCATCAATCCCTCCGGGATTTTCCGATTGATTATCGTCAGGTGGCACGTGAGACAGCTACGGATCCTCATCTGAGTTTACTATTACGTTTTGTTCAACGTGGTTGACCGTCCAAGGCAAAGGACATATCGGATCCTGTGGTTCGTCGCTATTATCCGCAACGTCATCTGTTGTCTGTTTCGCACGGAGTTTTGCTGTTACGCACCGAGAATGACCAGCTTTGTGTAGTGGTTCCCCAAGTGCTCCAATCCAAGGTCCTCGACTTGTTGCGTCAAGGTCATTGGGGAGTGGTCCGCACCAAGCAGCTTGCCCGCCGTCATTGTACATGGATCGGCATTGATAAGCAGATTACGCAGCTGTCTACAGATTGTTCGACGTGTGCCAAACACCAAGCTGCTCCGCCTAAACTCTATTTTGAGTGGGCACGCCCTGCCGGTCCCTGGCAGCGAGTACATATTGATTTCGCTGGTCCATATTGGAATTCTCGTTGGCTCATCGTGATAGATGCATTTAGTAATTTTCCGTTTGTTGTGCCCATGCAGTCTACAACGGCTGCACAAACTATACAGGCGTTGACTTCAATTTTTTGTATTGAGGGTCTTCCAGAAGATTTAGTGTCTGACAATGGTCCACAATTTACCTCTGATGAATTTGAAAGTTTTTGTTCTGCCAATGGCATTCGCCATGTTCTTACTCCGCCGTTCCACCCTCAATCGAATGGTGCAGCGGAACGTTTTGTACGCACATTCAAGGATCATATGGACCGCCTTCGTGCTACGCACTCTCGTCAGCAGGCCCTCATCATGTTCCTGTCGTCGTACCGGACCACGCCACGCGACGGCCCTTAGCCTGCGGAGCTTCTCCACGGCCGTCGTCATCGCACCCTACTACGGTTGTTGCACCCCCCGGATCGACGCGCCGCTTCTGAGCATCGCACGCGTTTTCAGCGCAACGACGCCGTTTTTTTCAGAGTTTATCACGGTCGCCGTCCTTGGGAACGTGGTACCGTGATAAGTGTCCAGGGTCGCGGTTTTTATACTGTTCAAGGTGCTACTGGGGTGCACAGGAGGCATCAGAACCAGTTGCGCCGCGCTGGCCGCCCGGATTCTGCCGCTCGTTCTTTGTCCACAGATTTGGTCCGCGGCGGGTTCCAGCCGCGCTTTCCGACTTCACTGCCGCCCTCAGGGCAGCAGCAGCAGCCGTCGCCGCTACCACGCCGACAGCCCGTCCCGTTGATGCCTCCCGCGCAGCTTCATTCGGGAGAGCCCCAGGTGGTCGCTCCGGCACCTGCGGTCCCTCTTCAGTCGCCACCGCCTTCGGAGCTGATGGATGTCGACCCCTCAGCCGGACCGCCTTCCCAAGCGGTGGCTGTGCAGCCTGTCCTGCAGCCGCTTTCCTTGGGTACCCCCAGGGAGTATGACACCGCAGCGCCTTGTCTGGCGCCCACTCAGCAGCCGTCGACGCAGCGTCCGGAGACGCTGCCTCTCTTCGTGGGCCCTGACGCCCCGTCGCGTGCAGTACCAGAAGCTGCGCCCGTGGTCACAGGCGTGCACCCTGACCTCGGTTTTCAGTCGGTGTTTCCCGAGGCCCCGCGCAGCCAATGCTGGGGTGCGGACCGGGGACTGCCACCGACAACAGTCTCCGCCCCGGTCTCTTCTGCTACGCCTGCAGCCAGACCCCTCCCCCGCCGTCAACGCTCGCCACGTCATTATTCAACGACGGTGTGGCGATTTGGGGGGGAGGAGTGTTATATCCTAGCCAGTAATGCCACCCGAGCCCGCTGCCAAAAGGTTGGAAGCATCAGAGTCCGGACGCCGTCCGCATAAGCAGCGCCAGCGATACAGGAAATCGCCGCAAGTCTGCGCGCGCCACCGCTGGCTTCTGGCTTCTTAAGCGCTGGAGTCACGAGCGCTAGGACAGTTCTGGATTCGCCGCTCAGTTGTATACTCGCCACCGAATTGTGTACTTGCTAGTCAGTTGTGTGTTCATCGCAGCAGAGTTGTTGTTTGTCGTCAGCCGACGCTGACCTAGCCGCTCCGACTCGAGCTAGACAGATTTCCGTAGACACGGAGTTCACGACCTTGCTTCTGTATCTTCGTTAATAAAGATAAGTACCGACTTTTATTTAATCTGAGTGTTTGGGCTTTCATCTTTCTGTTCACTGTTCCAGCGGACCGGTCGGCCCGCTATTAAAAGTGTGGCGGTGACTTCGTAAGCCGTTTCTATGGCGAATTGCTTGTCGCTACGAACACCGCCACAAAAACAATTATTTCCTGCGACCTGTCAGAAATAGGTTTGTTTCAGCAGTTGCAAGAGAGCGCCAGATAACAGGTGTCACCGCACTTGCGCAGCTATGATTCGCACGTGTAAAACATTAAAAGATCTTACATTATGTCATAAAAGAAACACGACAAAAGAGAATACTTCAAGAGCGTCGGAATTTCATGAACCATACTAAAATGCATAATTCGGCTTAAAATGCACATTCGTACATAAATTTTCTTGGAGTACCAGTAGGGTATTATATCATATTTGGTTCCTTATTATGGCATAATGCCATAACACACACTTGAAATGCAACGAACTGTTGAAACTAGCCAATAGTGCGAAATTAAACACTTCGTTTCAAATAAATTGAGTGCCTCAGCAGAAAAGATTAACAAAAGCCTAATCTCTTTAGCAAACCAGTAAAAATAACTTCATACTTCTGTAAGGTGATTAATACTTGACTGTCAGAAAGGTGGAAATAAAATCTCAAACTAATAACATATTTTAGCCCTCCGTAATTATGCGAATGTATTTTAATTCATTTGATAGCTACCAGCCACAATAATCCATTTTGTTATCATTTAACGTGAGAGCAATAAACAAAGAGGAAACAACAAAATCACAGAACGTAAATAGAGGTCACGTGGAGACGAACAACCTCCCCACCACAACTCTGACTGCTCTGTGCATCAGCCCCAGATTTACTATATTTCTGAACTGGGGCAATATTACGTAGTGGTGCCCAGCCACACTTCTGCAACCAGAAGCGGGAAAAGGTACTACCCATACGCGACTCAACTACGCATGTGCAAGAGGATCCCCCCCCCCAACTGCTCAAACGAATCTAATTTAAACAGTTGTCACGTCACACTTATCGGAGGCAATGCATAGTCTTCCTAAAGCCTTTGGCACTTTGCTGTTGGCAGATGCTTGCATGAGCACTGTTTTGTTGTTGTATAAGGCACATTTCCTTATGTTCCTCCCGTGTGAACGATTTCTTAAATACGAACTTCAAAGTTTGAGCTTTCCTTTCACTGCCTTCCATATCACATGAGACTGATCAATAAGTGACTGAACAGAAGCCCTCTGCCCACTTATTAATGTGACATAGTAGCTGACTTGTTTTTGGTTTTCTGCAATACCTTTTGTTACAGTAACGATGGAGCTTATTGTATGTTACACACATTGACATTTTTACAGACACATGAATTTCTATGCATTTTTGCCTCTTACTATTTGCACATTCTTTTTTTAACTCTGCTTCTTCAGCATTTTCCATATTTAGTTATTAAACCATTGTGGGTCTTTTCTGGCCTTAATCCAATTACTTGGCACATACTTCTCCAGAGTCCATTAGGCAGTCCATTTAAACTTTGGCGATAGTTCTTCTTTGTTCATAATACTGGAACAAAATGATGTTTATCCATTGTCTAAGTGGGATGTTAACAGCTGCTTATTTATTCTTTCTAGCAAAAATACTCTTCTAACCTTCTTGGTGGATTTATTAACTTTAGTAACCATTGTTGCTATAATGACATCATGATCACTAATTTGTATCTCTATACTGACACAGATGATAAGGCCTGTTTGTAACAACAAGATCCACTTCCATTGAGCATGGGCTGTCAAACCTGCTGCTCAAGAAACATTTGGTTTCAAAAAATGTGTTCAAAAGTACCTTGCAAGACTGCCTGTCCATACCACCTACAATGAATCTGTAGACGTCCCAGGATATACTTTGTAGATTTAGATTAAAGTCCCTTCCAAATATCAGTTGGTTTGGTATTTCCATGCTACTGAGTGTAAACATTCCTTAAATGATTCTAAAACTGGCATGGTGGGATCAAATGGCTGGTAAAATCTTCCAAGAAATTTAATTTCAGTTCACCTAACCCTGTTACACATGTCCAGATAAATTCACAGTCACACTCAATTATGACCTGGTAGATATCCCATCATATCCATGCGAGTCCTCAGCCTTCAGCAATTTAATTATTGACTCAACATCCCCCTTGTCAATATCACTGAGGTAAATTTCAGGGAGCTGTCCTGGAAAGCCATTTTTCAAGAGAGTTAAATGATTCCTTGTAGAATCTAAGTTTTATTTGATTTACCCGCTCTTCATATTCATGCAACTGTTGCTCTTTTCTCGGAAGGCCTCTTTAATTTTCCTGCAGGTGGTATTTATTTTTTCCCTAGTAAAATAGTCTTCTAATTGCTTACATCTGCTCTCAAGCCATTCCTGCTTGGCCGTATTGCACTTTGTGTCAGTCTCATTTCTTAGACATTTCTAAACCTTTTCGCCTGCCTCATTTTTATATTTTCTCCTTTCATCAGTTACGTTCAATATCTTCTGCATTGTACAAGGATTTCTATTTGCTTTGTACTTTTACCAATTTGATCCTCTGCTGCCTTCACTATTTTATCCCTGAAAACATCCCACCCATTCTCTACTGTATTCCTTTTCCCAGTTCAGGTCAACATCTGCGTACTGCTTCCTCTGAAACCCTCAGCAACCTCTGGCTCTTTCAATTTATCTAGTTCCCATCTCATTAATCTGCTACCTTTTTGCAATTTCTTCAGTTTTTATCTACAGTTCATGACCAATAAATTGTGGTCAAGTGTCCACATCTGCCCCTGGATGTGTCTTATAATTTAATATCTATTTCTGAAATCTCTGTCTTAAAATTATATAATCAATCTGAAACCTTCCAGTGTATCCACGTTCTGTCCATGTATACAACCTTCTTTCGTGATTTTTAAACCAAGTGTTAGCAATGATTAAATTACGCTCTGCACAAACTGTAGCAGGCGGCTTCCTTTCTCATACCTTTCCCCCAGTCCATATTCACCAAGAAGATTTCCTTCCACATCTACAATTTGCAAACCACCGTGAAGTGGATGGTAGAGAGTACATCCCATTGTATCAGTTAGTAGGGTTTCTTCCTGCTCCAATTACATATAGAGTGCAGGAAGAATGATTGTCCGAATGCCTCTTTATGTGCATTAATTATTCTAATCTTATCCTCATGATCTCTATGTGAGCAATATATAGGGGGTTGTAGCATATCCCTACAGTAACCATTTAAAGCAAGTTCTTGAAACTCTGTCAATAAAGTTTCTTGGGATAGTTTACATGTGTCTTCAAGGGTCTGCCAGTTCATATCCTTCAGTATCTCTGTGACGCACTCCCATAGGGTAAACAAAATTTTCACCAATCATTCTGCCCTTCTCTGCACATGTTCAGTGTCCCCCATTGCTCCTATCTGGTATGGATCCCACACACTTGAGAAATATTCTAGAATTGGTCACATGAGTCTTCCTTGTCCTATTATCGAATACTATCCAGTCCCCCTTTATAATTAAATTTTCTTCTCCCTTAACTATCTGAATAACTTCTTTTACCTCATCATACATTTCTTCAGTCTCGTCATCATCTGCAGCACTAGGTCGCGTATAAACTTGTACTACTATGGTAGGTGTGAGCTTCATACCTGTTTTGGCCATGATAATGTGTTCAGTATACTACTCGTACATTACATTTTTTGACTTTGTATTTAGAGTTCTATATTCATCTGATCAGAAGTCCTGCTCGTCCTGCCACCAAACTTCACTAATTCCCACTAGATATAACTTCAACATATCTGTTCCCATTTTTAAATTTCCTAACCAACTTGGCCAATTAAGGGATCTAAAATTCCAAACTCCCATGCAATGCCACTTTTGTTTCTCCTGGTGATGGCATCCTCCTGAATAGTCTCCACCCAGATATCTGAATGGGGGACTATTTTACCTCCCACAATATTTTACCAAAGAGTGCCCCATCGCCATTTAACAATATAGTAGAGCTGCATGCCCTCAGAAAAAATTACAGCTCTAGTTTCCCCTTGCTTTCATCTGTTTGCAGTACCAGCACAGCAAGGCCATTTTTGTTGATGTTACAAGGCCAGATCAGTCAATCATCCAGACTGTTGCCCCTGTAACTACTGAAATGGCTACTGCCCCTTTTCAAGATCCACATGTTAGTCTGGCCTCTGAACAGGTACCCCTCTATTGTGACTGCACCTATGGTGCAGCTATCTGCATCACTGAGGCATGCAAGCCACCTGACCAATGACATGGTTTATGGTTCATGTAATATAGACAAATACTGATTAAAGGACAGCACCTGTTGTGGACATTGGGGGAATTGGCAATGGTCCGTAAACACTGGAAGTTGTATTGGCCATGATTGACAGGCTTCTAGAAGGCTGTCCTGGGCTGTAGTGTCACTGGATCATCTACAATGAATGCTTTGAGATCTGTGGAGCCTACAGCAATTTCTGGAATCACTGCGACCCCTGTGACTTCCAATTCACACATCCCACCTGGTTCACATTTACCTGACAGTGATTGGCAAACAGTGGAGTGGTTGCGAATCTCTGGGCAGGCACTGGCCACACAGCTGTCCCCGTAAGTGTCTAAAACAGGTCTAGGGTTTGTCCACTGCTGAAAGTACACCTGAGCCTACCCAGGATGCCTCCTCCATTGGAACAGTGGCTGATCTTCCTGAAAGGTCTGGACAAGTCCAGAGGGTGAGACTGTTTGCCTCTGGAAGCTCCAATGTTAGGCAGCTGGTGGAGCTCCTCAGGGAAACAGAGTGCAAATTGGGAAAGAAATCTAGTGTGGAGGAGGGTCTGTCAGTAGCCACTGAGTGCACCCAGTTACAAATTGTGCCTCGTGTCAGTACGACAGATGCCTGCCCCCATAGTTCAGGGGCCATCCTCAGCTCCTATAACTGGCTAGCTAATTTTGTGAAGACAGCTAGCCTTGTTCATGGGTTGGAAGTAGAGACATGATTTTGCTGCATCATTCCTGCAACTGATCATGGTCCTCTGGTTTGGAGTCGAGTAAAACACTTAAACTGGAGGCTAAGATGATTCTGTTGCTCTGGTGTTGGCACCTGATGCTTAACTTCCTGCTCCTAATTCCAACCATGCACTCCCATAGGATGCATAGCTGTTGTCATGGAGAACATGTCATGGGCAACAGCTGTAACGCAGACCAGTGTGTCTCCACAGCACATGCCAGCTCCTGCCAGCAGTGGTGCTTCAGGTGAGCCATGCTTCCACACACCAGTCAACACATGCCATTATGTGCACTAGCTGATGTTTGAACTGGGAGCTCTTAAAGACACTTGCAGTCTTGTGTGTATCAGCATCAAGTGAGCACTAAGACGAACATGGCAAATGTTACTTGGTTCTCTCTCTAGCTCATGGACTGAATTGTCTGTGTTCAACTGTTATATGTCTTGAACTGTCTATGGCTCATTATTTATATTTCTGTGTATGGTATAGTGTATTGGAACATACCAGGTTCACTGTGCCCTGCTCCTTAACTTCAGATGCTGGTTTAATTATTCCTCTTGAAATCTTGATTGATATATTTTACTGGGAATGAGGAAAATAGGACAATGATTTACTGCTAATCAGCAGCTATCTACCGATTCAAGGCATTTATAGTGCTACAATTTACAAGGTCTGACCAGCTTGAACAACTACTCACTTTGCAGACTCAGTTTGTGCAGCTGTTAACTTCTTAAAGACTGACTTGGTCCACCACAAGGGACCCTCTGCTGCCTCCTTTTGTCCCATTTAATTCTGATTTGGAGGACAGGGACAAATGTATATCCAGGTTACACCAGCACTCCATGGTGTATGGAATTTGTGAGTCGCAATGCCGCACCTGCCTCTTTGTGTGGGCTGGTTCTGATACTTACAAATTAGCTTTGAAATTGTGCCCCCTTCAGAACCCTACTACATCTGGTTATGATGAATTGCTCCAGAACATTTCATGATTACTATGCACTTTCATCACACATCAGGATGGTTCAAATGGGTCTGAGCACTATGGGACATAACTTCTGAGGTCATCAGTCCCCTAGAACTTAGAACTACTTAAACCTAACCAACCCAAGGACATCACACACAGCCATGCCCGAGGCAGGATTCAAACCTGCGACCGTAGCAGTCACGCGGTTCCAGACTGTAGCACCTAGAACAGCTTGACCACCCCAGCCGGCCATCAGAATGGTGTGCTTTCAATTCTTCTGAGCTTCTGAGACCCCTGTGCAAATTTTTAAGCAGTGGTTCATGGAACTAGAAGGGTTATCACTGCAATGCAAATTTAAGTGTGTCCAGTCACAGTATCATGTTACATATGGATAAAATGAGTTGGTATTTGGTTATTCAGCACTTTCCTGACCAGACGCTATGTAATCGGGTTCTGGGCATCAGTAACGCGTTTTTTAAACTTCATCATAGAGACTGCAAATTTCAGAATACTATAAGTGATTACTGGAACAAGCTCTACATCTACATCTATGTGGTTGCCCTGCAATTCACACTTAAGTGCCTGGCAGAGGGTTCATCGAACCATTTTCATACTACTTCTCTACCATTCCACTCTCGAATGATGCGTGGCAAAAAGGAACACCTAAATCTTTGCGTTCGAGCTCTTATTTCTATAATTTTATTATGATGATCATTTCTCCCTATGTAGGTGGGTGCCAACAAAATATTTTTACATTTGGAAGAGAAAGCTGGTGATTGAAGTTTCGTAAATAGATCTCGCCGAAAAGAAAACCACCTTCATTGCAGTGACTGCCACCCCAACTCGTGTATCATATCAGTGACACTCTCACCCCTATTGCATGATAACATGAAACGAGCTGCCTTTCTTAGCACTTTTTCGATGTCCTCCGTCAATCCTACCTGGTAAGGATCCCATACCGTGCAGCAATATTCCAGCAGAAGACGGACAATTGTAATGTAAGCTGTCTCTTTAGTGGGTTTGTCACATCACCTAAGTGTTCTGCCAACAAAGCGCAGTCTTTGTTTTGCCTCCCCCACAACATTATCTATGTGGTCTTTCCAATTTAAGTTGCTTGTAATTGTAATTCCTAGGTATTTAATCGAATTGACAGCCCCTAGATTTGTGTGAATCATTGTATACCCAAGTCTGTGTGTTTGCAAGCTAAGAAGCATATATTGTTGTCTGAGGAAATTATGGATATTTATGTTTTTCTGGAGCAAGTGCTGGCAAATGACCCAATAAATTCGATTACCAAGTGAACCAGGGTCACAATGGCAAGCTCAGCAATCACTCAGGCAAAGCTCAGGCTACTTCCATGCGATGCACAAAATGTGTAGCTTGTTCCAGCAGCCGTCGAATGTTGGCATGTCACAAGGCTGTCAGTCCTGTCAATTCCATGCAGCCAAACCCATTACTGCAACAACAATCACAGAAAATCAGAAGAAATTGTTCATCATGCAAATTAATGACAAGGACATTGCCTTTCAGCTAAACATTGGAGCTGCAGCTAGCTCATAGACGCACAATTTTTGCAACCTAGGCAGGGTGATTTGGTTGAATATAACAATACAGTCATTCCCACAAAAGGATTCTGTACTGTTTCTTCTCCTTATAATTAGTTGCAGCAAGACCCAGAAGTGACAGTGCTCAATCAATTTGCCTGTTTGTTACAGGTGTGGTGCACCTTGTGTCAACGGCCATTCCGAATGACGACAGGTTTCCAAGCACACATCACAGTGAAAGGAAATGCTCAGTCTAAGTTCTGCAAAGCATGTAATGTGCCTTTCACTTTTCTGGACACTGTCAAAATTGTATTGATTATGAGCTTTAGGGTCATTGAAACAGTGACATAAAGTGAGTGGTCCCCCCTGCCCCCAGTGATTGGCCGCAAGAAAAATGATGACATTCGGTTGTGTGCTGACTTTCAAGTCACAATCAAGATGCAAGCTATTCTGGATACCTATCCGATACCAAAGCCCAAGAAATTAGCAGCCAGGCTGAGTAGGAGAAAATATTTTTTATCAATCGATCTGAAAGATGAATGCCTCCAATGGAGGTGGACAATGAGATAAAGCAGAAGCTGGTGATTAACACATCATAGGTTTATACAGATATAATAGTTGCCTTCGGGAATTTCCCCTGCCCCAGCAAAATTTCAACAATATCTTGAATAAGTCAGCAAGAAGGCTCCTGATGTTCCAGAAACTTGGATGACAGTATTGTGTGTGGCAAGGACCAACAGAACCCATCACCAATCTTCAGAAACTGTTACTGCTATTGCAAGACTTATGTTTTTGATCTAACTGCCTCAAGTGTCAGACTTTAACCATACATTGGATAATTGGGCCACATCATTGACATTTACAGCATGTGGGCACTCAACATGCATCTTTGAGCAATCACAGATCTACCAGTCCCAAAGAACTTACAATAACTTCAGGCTTTTTTGGGCGAAATCACTTATTATATGAGTTTATTCCAAATGCAGCACAAATTGCTACACCTATTAACAAATTACAGAGACAAAGCAAAAGAACACAGCACACTGGACTGAAGGGAGTGCTTCTGCAACAATGTTGCTCAGTTCGCTTTGATCCGACAAGTGCTAGCAACCTACACTTCCCAGTACGGCATTGGTGCCATCTAATCACACAAAGTTGACAGTCACAATAGGCTGACAACATTCATCCCTGAGATGTTGAACTAAGCCCAGATCAGATACAGTCAGGCGGATGAAAATGCCCTAGCCATCATGTGTGCCGTCCGTCATTTTACGAATATTTTAATGGCTGCAAGTTCACCGTGATTACAGACCATAAGCCATTTGTCATGTTGTTTGGCCCTGACTGAATGATATCAGAAAGAATGGCACACAGATTGCAATGATTAGGCTTGATTTTAAATGAGTATAACTGTGACAACATGTATCACCCATCGACAAAGCATGCCAATGTAGATGCTGTAACATGGTTGTGAGTGGGATGTGATGATGAGTTTGACCACACTGAACACAAATGTCTTCAAATTGATGACCATATCCATGATCAGTTGGTTGATTTTCCACTGGATACTTCCCTGGCGGCTTGGGAGACATGTGCTGATGAGACACTTCTGCATGTCCATCACTATGTTTTCACAGAATGACCAGCCAGAAAAATCAATATTCCAGTTGCCACTGCCAGAAGATACTTTGCTTTTCAGCATTCTTTATTGATTCACAATTCTGCTGCACACCTCACAGGACAGGCCTTGCATACTCATCCCTGTTTGGCAGCAACACCAAGTTTCAAAAGTCCTTCACTCATGCCATAGTGGGGTGGTACACACTAAGCTACTAGCTAGAAAGCATGGGTCACAGATGCGCATGGACAGTCTGGCTAAAGCAATAACAATTAGCTGCAATGTTTATCAACAGACTCAGGCTATGCTGTAGCAGCAGTTGTCAGGTGCATCATGGCAGAGGATATATAATGATTATGCAAGACCCTTTCTACGTTCATGCTGGTTGGTACTTGTCAATGCATATACAGAATTTCCAATTGCTGTAGCAATGCAGTTGACAACATCCTCTGCTACTGCCAGAATTGTAGCTCAAGTCTTGGCCGTTGAAGGACTGCCCACCATCGTCATATCAGACAATGGTCAACAATTTATGTTGAAGGAATTTTCATATTTTTACAATGGTCAACAATTTATGTTGAAGGAATTTTCAGATTTTTGCAACCACAACAGCATTTTTCATGTGTGTACCGCACACTTCCATCCTCAGTCGAACAGCGAGGCAGAGCGATTCATTCACATGTTCAACCAGCGAAAGCTCAAGGTTAAGGAATGCCACACTAAAGAAGATGCTTTGTTGATTTGTCTAGGTTTCTAGCATTACATTCCCATCAGACAGCATTCAGCAGCTGAATTACTGCACGGATGGCAACAATGGACATTGCTAATCTCTTGCACCATTTGTCTAGCAAAGAGCACCTGGTAACCAATCTGAAGTTTACAGTTTCTCTGTCGAAAAGTGGGACCTTGGGGCTACAGTAGACATTTGATGTATGTCATATTAGGCCCTTCTAGCAGGATGCTGCGGGACCAGAATCACATTCATAGGTCTTCCTTCTGCTCCAATACTGCTGCCAAATTGACTTTGCCTATAGTATTATCTCAACAAGAACCAGCTGCTGCAGCACTGTCAGACTTTGGGTCTGTAAACCTTAGGAGCTGGGACTACCACATAACCTAGGCAGCTGCCCACTTTACTCCCATTGCGATAACAGTTGCCATCACCAATGCAGCTGCCACACCTGCAGCTTGGGGTCACGACTGCATGATGTCGTGATGATGTCACCACCAGAGTCCTCCAGCATTGCAGCTTCAGTGACAGTCACATTTTGGAGGCATCATTGCACCTCATGTTTTTGGTAGCACCATCTCCATCTCCACTAGCGGTTCACCTTCTGTCATTGCCACTGCTGTCACATGTGTTATACACTCCTGATGTCTTCATGGGTTCCCTGCCCAAGGCTAGCACACTAGTTCAACACGAGCTGCCTGAGTCACTGCAGCCTGACAGTGCAGCTGCATCTCATGCCACTGCCACTGGCATCCCTGGATATGTCAGTTTTGGCAGCTTTCCCAGTGTACTGGGGTTTGACCTGTGCTGGATGAGGACCCTCTTTCCTCCAAGTTGGCCTCATCATTCAAGCAACAGCAGCTTGCCAGCAGACAATCTATGCAACTAAGCTCTCTTCTCCACTCACCTGCAGGGGCGGGATGTCGTGTCAGCTCCTGATGCATAATTTGCTGGCCCCTATTGTGGCTGCAGATTCACATAGCGTGCACAGCCCTTGCTGTGAATACAGCATGGGCAAAGGCTGTAATGAAGAATAGTGAGCCTCTATAGCACACGCCAGATCCCACAGGCAGTGGCATGATATCCGAGCCGTGCCTCCAGAAACCAGCCAACCACATGCCATCACATGTGCTAACCGGCATTTGAACCGGGAGCTCTTCAAGACACCTGCATTCTTCTGTGTATCAGCATCAAGTGATCTGCTCCAGTGCTCTACACATCATCAAACACTAAGATGAACTATGCAAACATTATTTGATGCTCTCTCTGGCTCACTGATTGGATTGTGTGTGTTCAAGTGTTATATGACCTAAACTGTTTATGGCTCAATATTGTTATTTATATTTCCATATGTGGTGTTGCATATTGAAATATATCTGGTTCACTGTGCCGTTTCTTGACTGTAGATGATTCCTTGTGAAGTCTGGATTAATATCCTTTGTGACAATCTAGGGCACAGGCATAGGTCTGCCTAAATAGGTCAGCCATGCACTACATGCAGGAAGTGGCTACTAGGATAGTGGAGTACATATCGTGAGGACATGTGGTTTTTTTAGACTAGAGAAATATCTCCACAGGCCCCATAAGATGCGTTATGAGCCTGACAGAGTAGTAGTCCGCATAGCAGACTGCACAAAGAAAATGTTAATATGTTGTTGTTGTTGTGGTCTTCAGTCCTGAGACTGGTTTGATGCAGCTCTCCATGCTACTCTATCCTGTGCAAGCTTTTTCATCTCCCAGTACCTACTGCAACCTACATCCTTCTGAATCTGCTTAGTGTATTCATCTCTTGGCCTCCCTCTACGATTTTTACCCTCCACGCTGCCCTCCAATTCTAAATTGGTGATCCCTTGATGCCTCAGAACATGTTCTACCAACCGATCCCTTCTTCTGGTCAAGTTGTGCCACAAACTTCTCTTCTCCCCAATCCTATTCAATACTTCCTCATTAGTTATGTGATCTACCCATCTAATCTTCAGCATTCTTCTGTAGCACCACATTTCAAAAGCTTCTATTCTCTTCTTGTCCAAACTAGTTGTCGTCTATGTTTCACTTCCATACATGGCTACACTCCATACAAATACTTTCAGAAATGACTTCCTGACACTTAAATCAATACTGGATGTTAACAAATTTCTCTTCTTCAGAAACGATTTCCTTGCCATTGCCAGCCTACATTTTATATCCTCTCTACTTCGACCATCATCAGTTATTTTGCTCCCCAAATAGCAAAACTCCTTTACTACTTTAAGTGCCTCATTTCCTAATCTAATTCCCTCAGCATCACCCGACTTAATTAGACTACATTCCATTATCCTTGTTTTGCTTTTGTTGATGTTCATCTTATATCCTCCTTTCAAGATACTGTCCATTCCATTCAACTGCTCTTCCAAGTCCTTTGCTGTCTCTGACAGAATTACAATGTCACTGGTGAACCTCAAAGTTTTTATTTCTTCTCCATGAATTTTAATACCTACTCCGAATTTTTCTTTTGTTTCCTTTACTGCTTGCTCAATATACAGATTGAACAACATCAGGGAGAGGCTACAACCCTGTCTTACTCCCTTCCCAACCACTGCTTCCCTTACATGTCCCTCGACTCTTATAACTGCCATCTGGTTTCTGTACAAATTGTAAATAGCCTTTCGCTCCCTGAATTTTACCCCTGCCACCTTTAGAATTTGAAAGAGAGTATTCCAGTCAACATTGTCAAAAGCTTTCTCTAAGTCTACAAATGCTAGAAATGTAGGTTTGCCTTTCCTTAATCTTTCTTCTAAGGTAAGTCGTAAGGTCAGTATTGCCTCACGTGTTCCAACATTTCTACGGAATCCAAACTGATCTTCCCCGAGGTTGGCTTCTACTAGTTTTTCCATTCGTCTGTAAAGAATTTGTGTTAGTATTTTGCAGCTGTGACTTATTAAACCGATAGTTCGGTAATTTTCACATCTGTCAACACCTGCTTTCTTTGGGATTGGAATTATTATATTCTTCTTGAAGTCTGAGGGTATTTCGCCTGTTTCATACATCTTGCTCACCAGATGGTAGAGTTTTGTCAGGACTGGCTCTCCCAAGGCCGTCAGTAGTTCCAATGGAATGTTGTCTACTCCGGGGGCCTTGTTTCGACTCAGGTCTTTCAGTGCTCTGTCAAACTTTTCACGCAGTATCATATCTCCCATTTCATCTTCATCTACATCCTCTTCTATTTCCATAATATTGTCCTCAAGTACATCGCCCTTGTATAGACCCTCTATATACTCCTCCCACCTATCTGCTTTCCCTTCTTTGCTTAGAACCGGGTTTCCATCTGAGCTCTTGATATTCATACACGTCAATGTTAATATAGTATTAGTTAACTGCAGGGATGTGGGAAGCCCCAGTAAAAGCACTCCGTCTTCAGGCCAAGTGACCCATCGGGACCATCCAACCGCTGTATCATCCTTAGCTGAGGATGTGGATAGGAGGGGCGTGTGGTCAGCACACCACTCTCCTGGTCGTTATGATGGTTTTCTTTGACTGGAGCCGCTACTATTCGGTCGAGTAGCTCCTCAATTGGCATCACGAGCTGAGTGCACCCCGAAAAATGGCAACAGCACATGGTGGGCCGGATGGTCACCCATCCAAATGCCGGCCACGCCCGACAGCGCTTAACTTTGGTGATCTGACAAGAACAGGTGTATCCACTACAGCAAGGGCATTGCCAAGACCCCAATAGTAGTTGTACTTATATATGCAAACAACACCCTTATAGTACTAGAGACAAAAAGCCGACTGAAACTATATGTAAATAGTACTGGAACTCTAAACTCTAGCTGTATTGTATATTGTTAAGATAGGTTGAATGTGAAATTGTTATGAATGCCTTGTCCAAAAATTACCTTGAGCAGCTAATCAGAGAATTAACTACAGAAAGTAACATCTTGGGCCTGCTGTGGCAAACAGACCCAAACTTTTTGACTCAGTGTCAAACAGGGAATCAGTGATGTAAGGCCATTACAGCATCACTCAATACAGTTATAAATACAAAAACAAAGAAAGGCTAAAAGCTCTTTCTATTTTGCAAGAGCCATAAGAAAACGTTTTCAGATTACTGACAGGTCATCAAGAAGATCTCATCTAAAGCACTGACAAAGTTCAAGAGCACTACCGTATTTACTCGAATCTAAGCCACACTCGAATCTAAGCCGCACATGAAAAATGAGGCTCGAAATCAAGGAAAAAAAATTTTCCCGAATCTAAGCCGCACCTGAAGTTTGAGACTCGAAATTCAAGAGGAGAGAAAAGTTTTAGGCCACACCTCCAAATCGAAACAAAGTTGGTCCATTGTAATATGAGACACAATTTAGGCCGAATAAATGACGGTACACTACAGTAGTTTGGTTCGAGTCATAAGCTTAGCAGTTAAGCTGTACCAGGTAGCCGTTGCTACGCGTCAGTCGCTCCGTCCGTATTTATACGGGTACCCTTACTTTTTCACGTGCTTCGTCTGGTTTGAATCGATTGCTTATTTTTCTTTGATCTGATAAGTGCCGTTCTCTTTGTTATAGGTGTTTACGTCACTCTAAGCTGAAAATGCATTACTGTACTGTCATACATTATTTATCGCATTCTGATAATGAGTTTACGGCCTGTCGCCGCTCGCGGCATGGCTTGCTTTTGTGCGCGCTGCCGCCGCTTACAATTTTAAAAAGAGAGGAATCATCTCATTATGGAAACAATGGCAAGAGACTGCTATTTGTTGTTACTACGCTGCTGCTTTCTTTGATAATGATCAACAAGAGCCAAATAATAGACTGCGTATGATAGAAGATGTTCTGAACGAGAGTTTAGCGAAAATTTTTCTCCGTTTGAAAATCTTTGCAGACGCCTCTTTAGTACATTATATTCTGCACAGAAATTACTCATCTTAGATTTAAAAATCTAGTCAACTGCCGTGCTTCAATTCTGACTGTATCACTATTAGGCATAAGAATACGAATATAAACATGACATGATATGTATATTCTTCCGCGTTTGTTGTTGTCTCACACTAGTTTCGTAGTTTATTAGGCAGACAGGATTTAAATGAGATAGCAGCAAATACGAAAGAATGCATGGTAAAATGTTTATATTCGTATTATTCTTATGATGAAGAGAATACTGCGTGTGATTCACAATTCATAGAAGTTCCTATTAGCAACCATCTCTTCTCACAGGTAGGGAAAAATTCAGAACATAGAGTTGGCCATATTGAGAAACATCCTAGTCTTGCCAGTCGGATTTTCGTAGCAAATTGAAATGTTGCTACATTCAAAGATGAACAATACGGAATTTGTATTTGCTTCGTTGGATAATGTATGAAAATGAAGTGGTTGAAACTCGGGGCGGAGAAAAAAGCTTGTCTTCCACCTTTTTTTAAAAATTTTTTACTGACGCAGAGGTTTTGGCGCCAGTATTTATCTTTCTGCCTGCAAAGCATGCCTGCGCAGCGCTACACATATTCGAAGGCAGAAGGTAGTTGTGGCAGCACCTACCAACATTTTTCAGAGCTTCCGCTTACTTTGCACTCGATTCTAAGCCACGGGCGGTTTTTTGGATTACAAAAACCGGAAAAAAAGTGCGGCTTAGATTCGAGTAAATACGGTATACATTATGCTTCGGACTGGCATGTATCAAGCAAAGTTGTGAGGGGCACAAAATATATGCTTTAAACTGGCATGTGTCTAGTAAAGTTGTGAGGGCCAGAAAAGACACACTGTGGTTTGACAACTATTTTAGAAAACTGATAATAATGCAAAGAGAGCTGGACTCCAAATTTAAATGTAGCCAAAGCCACATAAACAAACAAAAATAAAATGAAGCCAAAATTGGCATAATGAGGCCCAGGCATGACACATTCAACGAATTTGCATGTAAAATTTTATCTGTCAACCTGATAGAAAATCCTAAAGAGTTTTAGTCTTATGTCAATTCAGTAAATAGATCGAAGCCATGTGTCCAGATATTCTGTGATCACAGAGCCTTTGAAATGGAAGACAATAAAGAAAAGCCCAAAATCTGAACGCCTTTTTTTTAAAAAACTATTTCATTGCAGTTTCCTCCATAAATCATCACAGAAATAATAAAATGACAGATACCAAACTGAGTGACTAAAGGATAAAAATGCAACTGAAATCACTCAACAGACGAAAGGTCACTGGACCTGATGGAATACCAATTCAGTTCTACATAGAATATGTGAAAGAAATTTCCCCTTTTCTAGCAGTAGTGAAGGAATGCCAATTCTTGTCTGAGCTGCCAGAGGGGTTGGCGATGCGCATGCGAGGTGTGCTCACGTGTGTGTATGAATGCTGTGCCTTTCTTTTACTGATAAAGACTGTGGTCGAAAAGCAATGTGTAACTGTCTTTTAGTTGTACCTGTCTGCAACTTAAGTGTCAAGTGTCATCTGTATAGTAAGTAGTAATCTATCTTTTCCTTAGATTGTTCATATTCCAACCTGGAGTTTCCCTTGTTTAATTCCACTTTGGGCAAACCCATTGCTTAGGTGCTACTTTTCCTTACATCTCCATCTTGTTGCTCTCTGAAGAAATTCTTTTTCATTCACAGAGTTTGATTCTCTTACACTTTGACAGTTGAGAAGTTAATCTCATGAAAACTATGAAAGCACTGGTTTGGCAGAATGGATAGTTGGGCCATTGCTGCATGGACTGCATTTCCAACCAGGCTGTGTCAGTGAAAGTTTTATCCACCCCTGACTCACACCTACTAAACTGTGAGAGAACATCATTTGATCCATGGGCACCTTGTTGAATCGCATATAGCTTAACATTATTTATCATATTTTTGTTTTCCATGCCTAACATAGGATCGGTGCTGCAACCTCAGGGACAGCAATTCTGCCACTTTTCAATGTTTTCACCATCAGAGGCCTTCCCAAACTTTTGGGTTGAGCACCATACACACACCAACCAATCACTACCATACTTTTTGTGATGGATAACTGTCTGCAATTTATCTCAGATATTCATCGTATCTTTACGGAACAGGATGGGATCACCCAACTTTTCATGGCACTTTTACACCCGAAATCTAATTAGAGAGATTGAGAACATGGAATGCACCTCTAAAACTTATAGTATCCACCTGGAACTATGCCGCTCCACATAACAAATATTCTGCTGTTACTGCTTCACTACTGAGCACAATAGCCCCCACCTCTTTTATAATGGTAGGTCTGCATCTTATGATATCTAGTGGTCAAATGTGTGTTCAGTTTCTTTTAATAAGATAGTGTACATTCTTAACACAAAAAGGAAAATTATTTCCCATCTGTTATGATCATAGTTTTTATTAAATGGGTTAACACATTTTGAGCCCTTTGTAACACAAGGTGGGCTGCTACCTCTCCTAGAGGATGCACATAAATGGTTCTCACGAATTTAATTCACCAGACTGTTTACAAGTCTAGCCTCACACAGCTGTTTACTTCGCAGCTTCACACAGCCTCCATGCGATCTGGCCACACTGACTTCACCAATAGTCAGTGTGTCTGTCACAGCAGAGACCACTGTAGTCTAGGATCCACTTTACTACACTGTGTTGTGTGTGCAAACAGCACCACAAGGATATCCTTATGCAGGACCTATTTAGGCTGCCACTTGAGCATGTTGCAGGCAGTTCGGGCTTCACACCAACCACACCAGCAGCTCACCAAACACAGTCATCACCCTCACTGGAAGCACCTGTCACTGATGCTATGCCAGAGTATCATCCACCACTCCCTGGTGACATGTCACACCGCACATCATCCCGCTGGCAGCCAGTGTCATCGAGCCACACCTCCGGCGTGTGCCAACATCTGACATCCCAGAAGTGCTGTTGTCCCATCAGCTGCTATTATCACTGTGCCAACACCTCTGCAAATTGCTGATGTGCAAGAAGTGCTGTCATCCTCAAGGACATATTCTTAGTTCCGGGTTGGAGGCTGCCATCAACCACTCTCAACTCCTGGTTTGCTGCTTAGCACAACTTGTGGACTTCATATTGTAGGCACATTTCAGCCAATGTCTAAGAGAGACATTTCTGTTTGTATTTCAGTTGTGCGATATTCATCCAGAGACACTGCGTTTGAGTACTGTTCTTATGTCAAATGATTATTATTGTGAAATGTGTATCTCAGTCCTACCAGTCACACCATTTGGCTGAAGAGTACAGTAAAAAAATTATGCAGAAGTTTTTATGGTATTCTGTGACATTTCCTGAAGAATGGCTCACCACGACTAAGATTTTACAGAACTATGCCTTTTAGACGTGAATTTGACAGAAATGTTATATGGATGCCAAGTCTGCATAATGCTGTTCCAGCTGGTGTGTGTGTGTTCAAAAACTGCTGTTTCTGTCCTGGTGGGTTCCCACCTTCACCACAGCATCTCATGCTACTTCTTTTTCAAAGTCTTCTTTAAACTCACCTGGCCACCTCTTTCCTGGATGGTGTTTGTCCTGGCGCATTCCTCTCCAAGTAGTAATGGGGAATTCAGGCTGCGTCCATTACACAGACCAAACCACTTCGGTCTCTCTGCACTTAGCCTTTCCTCCGTGGTCACTTCCACTTGCAGATCTCTTATTATGTGCTTGATTGTGATCTTGTCTCTTTTTGTCTTTTGTAGAGCAGACCTAATGCATTTAATTTCACATACCTGTAAGTGACTTACACATGTTTGGTTATGACACTCCTCAACAGACTTTAGATTGTGATGAGCAGAAAGAAAGCCTTGAACAAGGTCTGTTTTGTTCTTAGAGGAACTGCCTATCCCAGAGATGTCTTTGTGCTAGGATGAAGAATTGGGATCCTTTGGTTAACATGTTAAGAACCTCAAGATTGGCTCTTCCATCGCTTGCCACAAAATTACAAGTACTGATATTCTTCACATTCTCTATATCTTCTCCTCTCCAAAAATAGGTTACATGGAGAGAGTGTTCTACTTATTCACATTGCCACCATTTTCTTCCACTCCCACCCCTCCACATCACCATACAGTTAATCCAAATTCAACATGCTGTCCCACAGATCCAATTTTCTCTGTACCTTCATGTTGGTTTCATCCCGAATAGCAACTTCATTTGCGAATACAAGATGATTTCTTTGATGTCCTTCACTAAGGTATCCAAGAGGGTGACAATGAGTAATGGGGAGAATCTCTCTCTTTGCTCTAAAAAACTTTGACCTTCTATCCCTCACAGTTATTACAAAGCACCTCAATTTTTGCTTAGAGCCTATGGGGCATTTAATTTTTCTAAGCCCTCCCAGCACACTGTCATATGTCTTCTGAAAATCAAGAACACTATTATCACATCCTTTCTTTTCTCCGAATATTTTTCCTTTACTGATCTGAGTGCAAACATAAAATCAGTTGCTCTTCTAGGAAACAAAAATACACATTGTTCTTCTTCAAATTCAGATCCAGAATACCTCTCATCATCTTTCCCAGGGAATTTACCAAGACCTTTAGACAGTGTGATAGTAAAGTGATCCCTGCATATTTAGTACAATTAAGAAAAATTCCCTTGATAAAACTATAAAATCATGATACACAATTGCTTGCTCACCTTTGGGAGAGATCTGAGGGCAGATCTTCAACCTTGCAATGGAAGTGTTGTCTTAATCCTGGGCCAGAGTGAGCTGCTCTTCCTTTTTACCCTCCCAAATTCGTCACTCTCTCCTCCCTGAGAAAGGAATTATTTGTTCCAAAATCTAGGATGGTGTATGTCTATCGACAGTACTGACATTTCTCCTTGACATAAGTCCTGGCAACCAATACTGTCTCATAATTTTATACAGTTGGTGTCCTGTGCATTGGAAAGTAAGGGCACAACATCAAAAGAATGTAATAACCTATTTGTTCCATTGTACCCAAAATCAGCTGGTTTTACAAAAAGCAGATGCATTGGGATAAAGTCCTGAAGAAAGAAGGCATTCAGGTGAAGAAGTGGTACTGTGTTGAGATGGAACAGGTGCCCTCAAGGTGGAAATTTTAAAGTAAGACAAGAACTGTTTCTCCACATAACTTTACTTTATGATTGCTTCTTTGCATGTTAAAGTACTTCTGACCGATAATTTAAACAATGACAGCTCATGATGAGACAGTGACTCTTGAAATGTTTGCTATGTGTTAAAATTACTTTTGTGTGTGTGTTGCATCTTAAATGAATTTGCAAGTCCACAATTGGTGCTTTTGACATGGAAAGATTCTATTACGGAACCATAATAGTGATGGTGGTCAACGTCAAAGCAAGGTACCTTGTAGAATTGGGAAGAGTCAGTTGTAGCCTATTAAGAGAGTAAGTTTTCGGGTTCTGGAGGAAAGATCACAGGTTATCTTTGGCATGGATACTCGTTATGGAGATTTAATCAATGAATCTGAACAAACAAAAGATTCAAGGAGAGCAGGAAGGGTTGCTCAAGGTGGCCCATACCTCTCTGGCATAGGGAGATGGCATGGAAGTAACCTTGAAGTTCTATGGATTTGTAATTAAAAGCAGAAATAATTGTGTGTCAGGATTTAATTGTGCAAAAGATTTAGGGGGAAGGTGGTGGGGCAGGTGCCAGTAGGATACTGATACAGGTAACGTTCCATAGCAGAAAAGGCCATGGAAATGGGAGATATTTGTGTACACGAAGGTGGCATCCACAATGGGAAGCAAGGACACCACCTGTAAGGAGACAGGAATTGTGGAATAGTAAAGGAAAAAATAATTAGAGTCTTAGCTGTGGGAAGGGGAAAATTGAGGGAGATTAGTATTTAATTTTATCTTTAATGGTTACTGTTAGAGCAACAGCAGATGTACATTATCTGATCAAAAATATCAGAACACCTATTACTAGATGTTGATATGAGGTGTGTCCACCCTTTGCCTTTAAGATGGCTTGAACTCTGCTGGGGACACTTTCAGTGAGATGTTTCAACATCTGTGGAGGAATGGCACCCTATTTTAGCTCCAGAGCAGAAACCAGGCAAAGTAGTGATGATGTTAGACACTAGCATTTGGAGCCAAGTCAATGTTCTGACTCATCCCAAAGGTGTTCCAATTGGTTTAAGTTGAGGCATTGGGCAGGTTATCCCTTCCAGATATGAGGAGCATGTTTTGAAAACTTGATAAATGCAAAAAAGCAAATTTTTTGGAAAATGCATTTTTAAAATATCATACTGAAATATTAATTACATAAAGAAGATAATTTAAGATCTACAGAGCTTTTGCAGGCATAATTCCAACTGAGTGTTTGCCTTTTCCAAAATTTTCACTGTTTATTTCAGAACAGATTCACAAAGTTCCCAATTTTTTTTCAAAAGTTGGTAAAAAATGTAAAGACGAAAGTTTTGCTAACATACACATTTGAATTGATTTTTTCCATTTCTTTTTTAACTTTTACATTTAATTAGAAAGCTACTTTGTTCTTCATTTTGCATATAAATACATTATTGTACTACAATATAGTACTTTAGTATCCAACTCTTAAGCACAAGTGCACAGTAGCAACAAACGCTATTGAAATACAACACAATATATTGGCTACAACAATACTAAACTGACAATCTATATTTTACTTTTACCAGTGTCCTTATAAAACTCTTCTGTTCATTCTGGTATTTTAAAATGCCTCATACCATAAGTTTTATGGGACACTTTTTCTTTTCCTTTCTGAGCACATTCTTCCTTTCCAGGGTGGCAGCTTTCATCACTTCCTGGCTGTATTTTTTTTTATTTCTGTACTTCAACCTCTCCAGGACTTCCATTTTAAGTGGCTGATACTGAATACAATACATCCTTATTAGACTTTCTACAGACCATAACTCACTGAGCAGTTACTTTGAAACGTGTCTTAGATTGGACTGCTTTTGGTGCAATGGAATTGAGATCCTGTGCATGCCAATCTTTATTTTATTGTTCTGATGATGTCATATTGATCTAAAACTTTATAATATTCAATTGGTGAAAGACTATCTTCCTTTTTCTGGCAGTCTTTATCTACTCTACCATACACTCTTTCAGGATTATAGCTGTAACCACAAATAGGGAAGCAATGTACCAGCTCGTTAAACTTTCTGCTTTCTTCCGTAAAGGCCATCAGTGTGCTCTTCAATACTGTAGTTTTATTTTGAGTCAGAAATAAATTAATTTCACGTAGACCATTTTGTGGCTGGAACACTTCCAGGTTTCTGAAAAAATCTAACAGGGGAGACGCTATTCTGTTGCAGCCTTTCGGTCCTTTTGTTTTAAGCCAAGTATAAAAAGCAATCCTTTTAATTTTTCTGTGGTCTGCAATAAAACATAATGCACACATTGTATAGCCAAACCTGCTCTGAACAGAATACTTCACCTACAGAGAGCTCTGGTACTGGCCAGTTCTGTTTTATATATAAAAAAAATATTTTAATCATATTTGGATTTTCCTCTGTTACTGCAAAAAGCTTTTTTTGCATAAAATTTGTGCAACATATGGTGTGTTCTTTAACTGGATATTTTTATCCAGATCTTGTTTCTTTTGAGAGTCTGCCTTTGAACATCCTTGATGTTGCTTGAAACATTGCTGCACTGACAGGTACTGTCTGGCCACCTTTTCTCCCTACACTGTACTTAATCAAAATAATATTCTCCATTTTAATTTCTTTCTTCATGTTCCTTCTCCCTGATAAAGCCAGCTCAAACTGAGCAATAATCTGGAGTTAATGTTGTTGTGTAAACCACTAATTTATTTCTATTGTTGGTTCTGGTGGCTAGTGCTTGGCTACAGTTCATGTTCTTCTTCTTCATCCTCTTCTTCTTCTTAAACTTTTTTTTTCCTTTTTTGCTGAAAAATACTCTCACATTATCACTGACAATGCCATCCTGTATTGTTATTCTCCATTGATGTCTCTAAGCAAGAAAGCAAATTTGTGTTCATTGACTTCTGCCTAACTGGCTGAGGGCAAATATCAAGTTTTGCAAGAACTTGTAGTTTACAATGCCCAGTAACAACAGCAAATATTGGCTTTTAACAAAACTGTTTCAACAGGTCATGTGTGGCAAGAAGCTTGATCTGTAACTGCAAAAATTTGAATTTTGAGCATTTATCAATTTTTCAAAAAACACTCCTCAAATGTTATTGTCCACAAATCACTGGCACACAGAATGACAAAGTGCATTGTAATATTGATATGAACAATTACTGTTTATAAACTGTTCTTCTACTACACACAATATATAATGATGTTAGAATTCGGTCATGTCCTTCCATGTTTAGTGTTTTCTTAAGTGCAACAATGGGATAAAACCCTAACCACAAAAACAAGCCCATACTGTAACATGATCCCCTTCATCAGAACTTCACTGTTGGCACTATACATGATGGTGGGTAATGTTCTCCAGGCATTTGCCAAACTTAACCCTTACATCAGATGCCACATGATATAGCACAGTTCCCACTCCAAATCACTCATTTCCAGTCATCCACGGCCCAGTGACATCTCTCTTTATCCCACCTCAAGCATCACTTAGCACTGAGTACAGAAATATGTAGCTTACAGGGAGCTGCTGGACTGCTGTACCCCATTCTTTCTAACTTCCACACACAGTCATTGTGCCAACGAGACTATTGGTAACTAACTCAGAAGTGTTTGCTTTTGCTCATTTAATGTAATTTTTTACAACCATGTTCTGCATCTGACAGTCCCTGTTTGTCAGCACATGAAATCTACCTGATCTTGGTTTAGCTGTGGTAGTTCCTTCACATTTTCACTTCACAATCACATAAACAACAGTTGAACTGGGAAGTTTTAGAAGAGTTTGAATGTCCAATTGATGTGTTACTCAGGTGACATTCAATGACTAGCCCACTTTCAAAATTACTGAGATCTTCTGGCCAACACATTCTGCTGTTACTGTTTCAATACCACCTTTTATACTGGTGGGTCTGATTCTCGTGATATCTATTTGTAAATTCTCCATTACATAAGTGTCTCCAGATTCTTTTGATGAGATTATGTATATTCTTACACATAAAAGGAAAGATGAAAACAATAGATTTACTGGTTCTGTTGTCAGTTGTACAACAGGTTTTCCACAACTGGTAACAGAACCAGTAAACTGATTATTTTCATCATCAAACTAAACTTTATTTGTGCAATTGAGCCAGTAGGAACTGCCATGTGCCGGTACGAGACTTAGTGGCTAGAAATTCATAATATTTATTATTAAAAGCTATGAAGGGAGGCATTTCTCGTTTATAGATTAGGATTTAATGTCTTACAGATGATGAGATTTTTCTGGATGGATCACATGCTTGGATTATAGAGAGATAGGCAACAAAATTAACTGTGTTCTTTTCAATGGAACCATCCTACCATTTGCCTCAATGATTTTTGGGAAGCTAGGAAAAATCTAAATTTGGATTGCTGGATAAGAATCTGAACTTCACAACACAAATGCACTGTCTCATTACTGACCACTGCCATAGTCAATGTGTATGACTGGGACAAGTGGTGGGTTGAAGATATGCTGATAAACAAAGAGAGAGAATGCCTTCTCTGGACATGTGGATACAATGGAGTGGCCGGTAGGGAGAACAGTGGGGTAGGGTTTGTAGAGTTTTTGGAGTAGTCCAGGATAGCAGACACAGACAGTGGTCATGTGTGTCTGGGTCATGCTTGTGTGAATGTATGTGTGTTTTCTACTTCCGAAGAACGCCTTTCGGCCAAAACCTTAAATGTATATCGGTCTTTTCTTTGTGCCTGTCTGTAACTAAAAGTCTCATCTGAATGCTGAGTAGCAATCTATCCTTTTCACAATACTATTGTTTTCCATCCTTGACTTTCCATTGGTTCACTGATAAATATATCATTTCTGCTTCATTAACAGCTTCTGCATGACTGCCATAAATTTCTTGGCCATTACATGCAAGTGTGCTATAACCAAAATGTGGTTTATACAACATCTCAAAGAGCTAGGCAAATAAGACTTGCTGTAATACAACTTGGAAATACCAGAATGACAACTGTCAATGCAAACATTACTATCCTACATAGCACATCATTTCCCTCCTTGGTATCACTTCCAACATCAGTGAAAAACAGACACTCCCACTCTTGTTTCCGTTCATCTCTACCGCGATATATGATTTCTTTGCATATTACAACTCCATTGATATAATTTAGTCTGTTGTATGACTCGGTAATCATCAGATATCTCCAATGAAAGTAATGTTTCAGTCCTGATATTTTCTACAACTACCATCCCATTCTTAAGACCTAAGTTCAGTTTCCATCAAAACCATGAAGTATCTTTAGTATGTACAAACATGTATCTTTCCCAAGCTTTCTAAATCCTTTCTCAGACATGACATGTTGTACTGCTACAGGTTTTTGCCTTCTTAGATAGTTCATCTTCAGGCTGACAGTTCATATGAATATGTTTAATCAGTTTGGTTTTAGTACTACCCAACAGCCTTTCCAAGCCGCTGGCATGGAGATTTCCTGGTAACTCATAACAGACATTTGGTTCACATAAGACTACATACATATATCTACATGATTACTGAGCAATTCATAATTAAGTGCCTAAAATTCATAATTAAGTGCCTAGCAGTGGGTTCAGCAAACCACCTTCATCATATTGTTTCTCTATTGCTCCACTCCCAAATAGTGTGCATGAAAAACAAACACTTAAATCTTTCCGTGTAAGCTCTGATTTCTCTTATTTTATAGCGATGATCATTTCTCCCTATGTAGGTGAGGACCAAAAAAATATTTTCATTGTCTCAGGAGAAAGTTGGTGACTAATATTTCATGAAGGATACCGCCACAAAACAGCTTTGTTTTAACAACTGTCACCCCAATTCCATTATCACATCTGTTGCACACTCTCCACTAGTTTGCAATAGTACAAAGTATGCTGCCCCGATGTCCTCCATCAATCCTATATGATGTGGATTCCACACAGCACAGCTATACTCCAGAAGAGGGTGGACAAGTGTAGGATATGCAGTCTCTTTAGTTGACCTGTTGCATTTTCTACGTGTTCTGCAAATAAATCACAGCCTTCGGTTTGCTTTCTCAAAACATTATTTATGTGATCGCTCCAGTTTAAGTTATTCATAATTGTAATCTTTAAGTATTTAGTTGAATTTACAGGCTTTAGATTTTTGTGATTTATTGTGTAACCAAAATTTAGCAGGTTCGTTTTATTATTCATATGGATGACTTCACACATGTTTAGAGTCAATTGCCATTTTTTGCACCACTGAGATAACTTGTCTAAATAATTTTGCAACTGATTTTGACCATATAATGACTTTACTAGATGGTATATGACAGCACTATCTGCAAAGAATCTGAGAGGGCTGCTCAGATTGTCACCTAAATCGTTTATGTAGAGCAAAAACAGCAGAGGGCCTATGACACTTCCTTGGGGAATGCCATGTATTACTTCTGTTTTACAAGGTGACTTTCTGTCAATTAACTACAAACTGTGACCTTTTTGACAGGAAATCACTAATCTAGTCATGAAACTGAGTTAACAGTCCATATGCACACAATTTGGTTAGAAGTTCCTTGTGAGCAATGGTATCATAAACCTTCTGGAAATCCAAAAATATGGAATAAGATATGAATGCCTGTTGATAGCGCTCATTACTTAATGAGAATTAAGAGCTAGTTTTGTTTCACAGGAACAATATTTTCAAAATCCGTATTGGCTGTATGACAATACATCATTTTCTTCAAGGTAATTCATAGTGCTCAACACATTAAATCTTCCAAAATCCTACTGCAAATCAAAGTGAGTGATATGGGTCTGTAATTCAGTGAATTGCTCATATTTATTTTTGTGGTATCGATAGCAATGATGGCACGTCAAGTTCATAAGTTGGCACTATGACGACACCGATGACAGCGCCCTCTACTGCTGTGCTCTACGAGCTCGGCTGCAGATACTGCCCATTTTGATCAAGAGCAGACGGCCGGGGCACTTAGCTTCAGCTTGAAACTGTGCTCATTTGTACAAGTTATGTATGCCTCCGTATATATATTCAGGCTCCAGTAAACCACTTTTACTTACGTGAAGTACCGACGTATTTTTCCTGCACCTGTTAGTACCCACGCGCCGCCTTCCACATGGGATACAAAAGTTGGCGACGAGGTTTTCCCTACCATTTCCTTTTTTTGCTTCACCACAGGAACATGCTTCACTATCTGATCTTGTACGTTTTCAGTCTCAGCAAAAGACGCAGCTGCCATAAATGGACTGGTCATGCTACAAACTGCAGCTGTTTCGGCGCCGCCAACAGTGCCGCCAGTTCGTGCCTTCAATCCTGACGCTGAACGCTGCCCAGAATACATAGCCCAGCTCGAGGCAAACTTCACAGCATACAACATACAAGGTACAGAGCAGCTTGCCTTTTTCATTGCCAATGTGGGTGCTGTGTTATACCGTGTGCTCATCAAATTGTTTCCCACCACCCGCCCAGAAACTAAAACTTACGACTAAGTGATTGATGCTTTGAACACCCACTTCCGTGATAGTGTCAATGTGGTAGCTGCACGCTACAAATTCTTTCGCCTCTGGCGTGGCCCTACCCAGTTGAATAAATCTTGGTTAGCAGACCTTCAGCGACTAACATCTGATTGTGACTTTAATTGCTCATGTGGACGCTTATATGTGGATATAATGATTAGAGATGCTACTGTGCAGAATGTGGCGAATCACCGCATCTGTGAACAAATCCTCAAATTTAAAAACCCATCTTTGCAGGAAGTAGTAGACTTGCTAGACAGACAAGATACTTTAGACATGACTACTTCCACGTTCGATGTGACCCCAGGTGTGTGTACTGTTAGTGCAGCACAATACGTGCTCTTCCGCCCAGCCCAGCCAGCCACACTACACTGCTCGCACGCAAGTAAACATGTTTCATATCAGGCACCCACTAAGAAACTGAAATCTTGCCCGGACAGCTTTCGTGCCCACCCACGGGACAGTTGCCCATCCCATCAAGCAAAGTGTTATTTTTGTAATAAGAAAGGACATGCACAAGCTGTGTGCAGTAAGAGAAACAAGAATTACGAATTTGTCTCCCATTCGCGTGACTCGCATGGGTGTCACCGAAATGGCAACCGCCATGATCATGATTTACATCAGCTTATGGACATTAATGCCATTTATTGAAAGCCTTCTGCTTCATATGCTTCGACAGTTCGTTGTATGAATCAAGCATTGCCAGACACCTCCTCTTGCATTCAGCGCGATGTGAGGAAACTTTTTGTGACTTTGAACATTTCTGGACATTCTGTTGGCATGCATCTGGACACTGATGTGTCAGTTTCTTTACTGAGCAAATCAACGTATGACTTGCTTGGTTCGCTCCCGCTTTGTTATTCGCATTCCATGCTGACTGTATTTACTGGACAGGAATTCTCAGTGCTCGGCATGTGTAGTTTGCAAGTCATATATGGTGTGACGACCCGCACAGTGTCTTTCCATGTGCTCCGCTCTAGTGATGCTACGAACTTACGCATTTGCAAGACAGTGGTGTCATCGAACCTGTTTCAGCTTTGCCATGGGCTTTGTCTATAGTGTGTGCCAAGAAACCAAACTGCCGTCTCCGTATTTGTGCTCACTTTAAGTCTACAGTAAATCCCCAAACAGTGGTAGCTACGTTTCCCTTACCGCATCCTGAAGACATTTTTGATACGCTTGGTGTGGCAAAATTCTTTTCCAAGAATGACTTGCAGGATGCATACTTCCAGATTCCGCTCGACGAACAGTCGCAGCACTATTCTGTGATCACCACCCACCTTGGATTTTTCAAGTTTTGCCGCGTTCCATTCGGTTCTGCTTTGGCTCATGCTATTTTTCAGTCTTATTTGCAGCAGTTGTGTGCCACTGTCCCTGGTTGTTCCAATTATCTGGACGATATAGTTGTATCAGGTCGAACCCCTGACGAACATTTGTGCAATTTGCATGCCTTATTTACTGTACTTTTGCAGGCAGGACTAAAGTGTAACAGAGACAAATGCAATTTTTTTCAAACTGAGATTCAGTATTTAGGACATATGATTATTGGACAGGATATCTACCCCTCACCGTCACATCTCAGTGCAATTAGAGAGTTGCCAGCACCCAGGAACTTGAAAGAACTTCAGTCTGTGTTGGGCAAAATTACATATTATATTCGGTTTATACCAAATACAGCGCAGATTTCAGCACCTTTGCATCACCTTCGGCATAAGAACATTCCCTTTGTTTGGTCTTCGGAATGTGATGCTGCTTTCCACAAGCTCAAATCTGCTTTGTTGAGCGATCGCTGTTTGATTCCTTTCAATCCCTCCAAACCAGTTGTTTTGGCTGTCGATGCATCTTCTCTCAGCATTGGAACCGTTCTCTCACACTGCATTAAATGCTGTCGATCGCCCGATCGCTTTTGCGTCTTAAGTTGCTCAGTTCTGCCCAGCAAAACTATTCTCAAATCAAGAAAGAAGCCTTAGCTATTGTCTATGTAGTGACAAAGTTTCACAATTTTTTGTACGGTCGCAAGTTCTATTTGGTCACCGACCATAAGCCATTGACATCGTTGTTCCACCCGTCAAAGCCGGTTCCGGCCCGTACTGCACAAAAATTGCAATGTTGGTCTTTGTTTTTGTCTAACTACAATTACGAAATTTTGTTTTGGCCTATGGCCCGGCATGGCAATGCTGATGCTTTGTCTTGTCTCCTTATCAGTCCTGACGAAGTGTTTGATTCTTCCAAACTGTCCTGCATGTTTATTGATTCACAAAATAAGGAATTAGCGGATGGTTTTCCGGTGGATTTTCATTGCTTTGCTGCTGCGACAGCTGCCGATGCTTCTTTGCAGATTCTTTTGCAGTATATTCGTACTCAATTGCCTCCATCTGCTATGCAGATTCGGGATCCACTCGTTCGACATTACTTTGCGCAACGTCACAACTTGTCTGAACACCACGGTGTTATCTTGTTACAAACTGACAATGATCAGTCTCGTCTGGTTGTACCTTGTTCGTTGCAGTCGGAAATTCTCTGTTTACTGCACACTGGTCAGTGGGGTATAGTGCGGATGAAGCAATTAGCCCATCGTCACTGCACTTAGGTCGGCATTGATAAAAATATTGAGAATTTGCTTGCAAACTGTCGCTCTTGCACGGAGCATCAATCTGCTCCCCACCTGCGCTTCTTTGTGTGGCCGGTTCCTACTGTGCCTTGGCAGCACATTCATATTGGTTTTGCGGGTCCATTCTGGGACACCCGCTGGTTATAGTTATTGATGCGTACAGCAACTTTCCTTTTGTTCTATCTATGTCTTCTGCAACATCTGTCAGTACTATTCGGGCTTTGACGTCTATTTTTTGCATTGAGGGGCTTCCTGAAGTTATTGTCTCCGACAATGGCCCCAATTCGTGTCCTCAGAGTTTGAAGCATTCTGTGCTGCTAATGGCATTCGCCATCTGACCTCAACCTCATTGCACCCCCAGCTGAACAGCAAGGCTTAACACTTTGTGAATACGTTTAAATCACAAATGAGCAAGTTGCGCACCACGCACTCTTGCGAGTGTGTGCTCTGAACTTCCCTTGTTACCTATTGCTCTCAGCCACACAGCACACATTCTCCAGCAGAATTGCTACATGGCCGCGCCCATTGGTCGCTCCTGCAGCTATTGCACCCGCCGTCGCAAGCTCCCGCTGCTTTGCCTTGTTCTGGCTTGGCACCGCATGATTTGGTGTTGTTTCACATTTTCTCTGGCAGGCAGCGCTGGGAGCAGGGTTGCATTCTTTGCCAGCTTAGCTGCAATTTATTTCTCATTTCTTGTCCCTCCAGCACTGTCAAGCAACACTGGAACCAGATACATTTGTGCCGTCCTTTTCTGCTGCTGGCTGTTTCCTGGCAGAATTGGAGGCTTCGCAGCTTCTGCCGCCTCAGTCCATGACTCTACTGATGCCGCGTCCGCCACTCACATCTCAACACGCATGCCTGCCATTGTTGCCGCCACCAGTCTGGTCATCTGCACCAGACGGGCGCCTCTTGCTACCATGGCCCCACCTCTGGCAGCGGCGGCCGCCACCGCCGCTGCTGTGTTCCTCTGCGGTGCTAGAAACAATGGACGCTGAGGTTGCCGTCATGCCACCGCCATTGCCCAAGGACGTCATTGCTCCACCTCCTCATCTGAGCATAACCAGTAGCGGTGCATGGCCTGGGCATGCTTTCCACGTGGCGTTTTCCTCACCCCCTCGCGAGCAATTCGGGGTTGCGGGTGGACAGCGCACGCCGGCAGTTCTGCTGTCTGCCCCCTCAGCTGCACCGCCCCTGAGTCCCCCCACCCACCCTCGGAAGCCATACTCAACGATGGTGCATCATTTCAGGGGGGAGGGATGTGGTATCAATAGCAACGATGCCATGGCAAGTTCATAAGTTGGCACTACGACGAAACCAACGACAGCACCCTCTACCTGGCGCTGTTCTCTACAAGCTCGGCTGCAGATTCTGCCCATTTTGATCAAGAGCAGACGGCCAAGACACTTAGCTTCAGCTTGAGACTGTGCTCATCTGTACAAGTTATGTATGCCTCTGTGTGTGTCTATATATATATATATATATATATATATATATATATATATATATATATATATATATATATATATATATATATACACATTCCTGGAAATTGAAATAAGAACACCGTGAATTCATTGTCCCAGGAAGGGGAAACTTTATTGACACATTCCTGGGGTCAGATACATCACATGATCACACTGACAGAACCACAGGCACATAGACACAGGCAACAGAGCATGCACAATGTCGGCACTAGTACAGTGTATATCCACCTTTCGCAGCAATGCAGGCTGCTATTCTCCCATGGAGACGATCGTAGAGGTGCTGGATGTAGTCCTGTGGAACGGCTTGCCATGCCATTTCCACCTGGCGCCTCAGTTGGACCAGCGTTCGTGCTGGACGTGCAGACCGCGTGAGACGACGCTTCATCCAGTCCCAAACATGCTCAATGGGGGACAGATCCGGAGATCTTGCTGGCCAGGGTAGTTGACTTACACCTTCTAGAGCACGTTGGGTGGCACGGGATACATGCGGACGTGCATTGTCCTGTTGGAACAGCAAGTTCCCTTGCCGGTCTAGGAATGGTAGAACGATGGGTTCGATGATGGTTTGGATGTACCGTGCACTATTCAGTGTCCCCTCGACGATCACCAGTGGTGTACGGCCAGTGTAGGAGATCGCTCCCCACACCATGATGCCGGGTGTTGGCCCTGTGTGCCTCGGTCGTATGCAGTCCTGATTGTGGCGCTCACCTACACGGCGCCAAACACGCATACGACCATCATTGGCACCAAGGCAGAAGCGACTCTCATCGCTGAAGACGACACGTCTCCATTCATCCCTCCATTCACGCCTGTCGCGACACCACTGGAGGCGGGCTGCACGATGTTGGGGCGTGAGCGGAAGACGGCCTAACGGTGTCCGGGACAGTAGCCCAGCTTCATGGAGACGGTTGCGAATGGTCCTCGCCGACACCCCAGGAGCAACAGTGTCCCTAATTTGCTGGGAAGTGGTGGTGCGGTCCCCTACGGCACTGCGTAGGATCCTACGGTCTTGGCGTGCATCCGTGCGTCGCTGCAGTCCGGTCCCAGGTCGACGGGCACATGCACCTTCCGCCGACCACTGGCGACAACATCGATGTACTGTGGAGACCTCACGCCCCACGTGTTGAGCAATTCGGCGGTACGTCCACCCGGCCTCCCGCATGCCCACTATACACCCTCGCTCAAAGTCCGTCAACTGCACATACGGTTCACGTCTACGCTGTCGCGGCATGCTACCAGTGTTAAAGACTACGATGGAGCTCCGTATGCCACGGCAAACTGGCTGACACTAACGGCGGCGGTGCACAAATGCTGCGCAGCTAGCGCCATTCGACGGCCAACACCGCGGTTCCTGGTGTGTCCGCTGTGCCGTGCGTGTGATCATTGCTTGTACAGCCCTCTCGCAGTGTCCAGAGCAAGTATGGTGGGTCTGACACACCGGTGTCAATGTGTTCTTTTTTCCATTTCCAGGAGTGTATATATATGGTTATAATAGAGGGAAACATTCCACGTAGGAAATATATATCTAAAAACATAGATGATGTGACTTACCAAATGAAAGTGCTGGCAGGTCGACAGACACACAAACAAACACAAACATACACACACAATTCAAGCTTTCGCAACAAACTGTTGCCTCATCAGGAAAGAGGGAAGGAGAGGGAAAGACGAAAGGAAGTGGGTTTTAAGGGAGAGGGTAAGGAGTCATTCCAATCCCGGGAGCGGAAAGACTTACCTTAGGGGGAAAGAAGGACGGGTATACACTCGCACACACACACATATCTCCATCCACACATATACAGACACAAGCAGACATATTTAAAGACAAAGAGTTTGGGCAGAGATGTCAGTCGAGGCGGAAGTGCAGAGGCAAAGATGATGTTGAATGACAGGTGAGGTATGAGTGGCGGCAACTTGAAAGTAGCGGAGATTGAGGCCTGGTGGGTAACGGGAAGAGAGGATATATTGAAGAGCAAGTTCCCATCTCCTGAGTTCGGATAGGTTGGTGTTGGTGGGAAGTATCCAGATAACTCGGACGGTGTAACACTGTGCCAAGATGTGCTGGCCGTGCACCAAGGCATGTTTAGCCACAGGGTGATCCTCATTACCAACAAACACTGTCTGCCTGTGTCCATTCATGCGAATGGACAGTTTGTTGCTGGTCATTCCCACATAGAATGCGTCACAGTGTAGGCAGGTCAGTTGGTAGATCACGTGGGTGCTTTCACACGTGGCTCTGCCTTTGATCATGTACACCCTCCGGGTTACAGGACTGGAGTAGGTGGTGGTGGGAGGGTGCATGGGAGAGGTTTTACACCGGGGGCGGTTACAAGGGTAGGAGCCAGAGGGTAGGGAAGGTGGTTTGGGGATTTCATAGGGATGAACTAAGAGGTTACAAAGGTTAGGTGGATGGCGGAAAGACACTCTTGGTGGAGTGGGGAGGATTTCATGAAGGATGGATCTCATTTCAGGGCAGGATTTGAGGAAGTCGTATCCCTGCTGGAGAGCCACATTCAGAATCTGATCCAGTCCCGGAAAGTATCCTGTCACAAGTGGGACACTTTTGTGGTTCTTCTGTGGGAGGTTCTGGGTTTGAGAGGATGAGGAAGTGGCTCTGGTTATTTGCTTCTGTACCAGGTCGGGAGGGTAGTTACGGGATGCGAAAGCTGTTGTCAGGTTGTTGGTGTAATGCTTCAGGGATTCCAGACTGGAGCAGATTCGTTTGCCACGAAGACCTAGGCTGTAGGGAAGGGACCGTTTGATGTGGAATGGGTGGCAGCTGTCGTAGTGGAGGTACTGTTGCTTGTTGGTGGGTTTGATGTGGACGGACGTGTGAAGCTGGCCATTGGGCAGGTGGAGGTCAACGTCAAGGAAAGTGGCATGGGATTTGGAGTAGGACCAGGTGAATCTGATGGAACCAAAGGAGTTGAGGTTGGAGAGGAAATTCTGGAGTTCTTCTTCACTGTGAGTCCAGATCATGAAGATGTCATCAATAAATCTGTACCAAACTTTGGGTTGGCAGGCGTGGGTAACCAAGAAGGCTTCCTCTAAGCGACCCATGAATAGGTTGGCGTACGAAGGGGCCATCCTGGTACCCATGGCTGTTCCCTTTAATTGTTGGTATGTCTGGCCTTCAAAAGTGAAGAAGTTGTGGGTCAGGATGAAGCTGGCTAAGGTAATGAGGAAAGAAAAAAAAAAAAAAAATATATATATATATATATATATATATATATATATATATATATATATATATATATATATATATATATATTTTGGTGTTTTGCCCTTAAAGAGCGCATTTGGACTAAACTACATGGCCAGTTCCTTTTGCTGCCTTCCTTGCTGCCCAAACTTCCCTCATTCGCTCGCTGTGTTTCTGTTTCCGGTCCTCTGTCCATGCTTCTTGTCGGCTTCGTGTCTTTGGCTTCATCTTGATTGCCTTTTTGGTTGCCCATATTTCTTTCATCTACTGGCTGTGATCTTGCTTGCGTTCTTCGGTCCATTTTATGCCTGTTCGTTTGTCGCATTGTATCTCATGTAGTTTACTTTTCTTAATGATGTTTCTGAACTTTATTCTGTCGTTTATTGTGTCTGCTATTATGTTGAGCTGGTTCAGGTCGTTTTCTACCTCTGCCACCCATTTGTTGTTTCTAGTGGTTACCCAGTCAAAGATCTGTTTGGTCAGCCTGTGTGATGGCATTCTGTATAGGTGTCCATAGAATTGTAGTCTGCGTTTTCTAATCTTTTCTGTGATTGTCTCCGTATGTTTGAACAGTTCCTCTGTAGGTTTCTTGATCCATATCCCATTGTTGTTAGTTGCGCCAAATATTTTCCTAAGTATTTTCCGTTCTACTTTTTCTAATTGTCTGATACGTGTATGCCCTCGGATTGGTGTGGTCTCTGCTGCATATAGTGCCTCGGGAAGCACCACCATGTCGTAATGGCGTAATTTGGCTTTTTGTGAGATAGACTTCTTGTTGTAATGATTCCACACTACTTTGTATGCCTTGTCCAGTTTAGTCTTTCTTTCTTCATTTGAGTCTCTGTTATGTCCACTCATTTGTAGTGTTTCACCGAGGTATTTGAAGTTTGCTGTTTTGTAAATCGTGCCATACTTTGTGTTCAGAGATGAGAGTTTCTTTGTGCTCATAAACTGTGTCTTTTCGTAAGAGATCTGTAGTCTAGTTTTGGAAGCGATTTCGTGCAGTTTTTCAATAGCGTCTTTTGTTTCCTTTATACCTTTCGTGACAATCGCCAAATCGTCTGCAAAAGCCAGGCATTTAATCTGTAGGTTTCCTAAGGTTATCCCCTGTTGTGATGTTTCCCATTCTTTTATGACCTTATCTAACACCAGATTGAAAAGGAGAGGTGAGAGGCCATCGCCTTGTTGGACACCTGTGCGAATTTCAAAGGGCTCTGATAGTTCCCCACAGAACTTTACTTTGGAGGTCGTGTTGGTTAAAGTTTGCTCTATGATAGCCCGTGTTTTGTTGTCTACTTTGTATTCTGCTAGAATTTTGAAGAGAGTTTTCCGGTCGATAGAGTCTTACGCCTTTTTGAAGTCAACAAAGGTAATGATCAGGTTCTGTTTGTGTTGTAAAATCATTTTCAGGTTCCAAATTTGTTCCGCACAAGACCGCCCTTTACGGAAGCCTGCTTGGTATTCCCCAATCAAGTGGTCGGTTTGGCATTCTACTCTGTTCAGTAAAGCTTTAGAGAGGATCTTGTATGTGACCGGTAGTAGCGATATTCCTCTGTAGTTGTTCGGGTTAGTCTTGTCACCTTTTTTGTGTAGTGGGTGTATCAGGGCAGTTTTCCAGTCGTCAGGAATTTTCATGGTCTTCCAAGATCCTGTGGATGTCTTTGGTGAGTTCTGGGTCTTGTAACTTCCAGATTTCCGCGATGATGCCATCTTCTCCTGGTGCTCTACGATTCTTGAGTGACTTTATTATTTCTTTAACTTCTTCTAGAGTTGGAGGTTCACTATCTGGATTGTATGTGCTCGTTTCTGTTATCATTTCTTCCATGGGGGGGTCCGTGTTGAGCAGTTTTTCAAAGTACTTTGCCAGAATGTCACAATTGTTTTTGGTATTGGTTTCTAGGGTTCCATCCGGTCTTCTGAAGCACAAGTTGGGTGGTTGATATCCAGTCATATTTTCTCTGAACGTTCTGTAGAAGTTTCTTGTATTGTTCTTCATGAAGTCCGATTCGATCTCTGTCAGTCGCCGTTTGTCATACCGTCGTTTTTCACTGCGAATGATTTTGCTTGATTGCTTCTGTGTTTTCAAGAAGTTCATCCAATTCTCTTGGGATTTATGGCAACTAAATTTTTTCCATGCACTGATTCGTTGGTCAATAGCTTGGTCACATGTGTGGTTCCACCAACGGTGTTTCCGTGTTCGTGGTGCTTGTGCTAGTTTCATGGCCTCTCGGATTCTTCGTGAAAGTTGTGTCCAGTCTGTCGTTTTCTCCATTTTCATTTTGTGTAATATTTGTGTCTGGTTTAAAGTAACGTATTCTGGGTCTGGTCTAACAATTTTGTTCTTCTGGAGCTTTTTCTTGGGCAAAAGACAAATCCTAATCTGTAGTAGGTGGTGGTCTGAGTCGAAGTAGCCTTTACGGGTGTCTATGTTCAAAATTTCTTTTTGTGAGTCTTTCTGCACTATTACGTGGTCGATTTGTAGTTCTTGCTTTCCGCTGGGGAATTTCCATGTGGTAAGTTTTCGTGTTGGTTTCTTGAATTTTGTTGACATAATGGCGAGGTCGTGGCTTTTGCAAATGTCTATCAGATGTTTTCCGCTTTTGTTGGTGTCCTTGTGTGGAGTATGTTTTCCTGTGATATGTCTGTATATCTTTTCTTTTCCGAGTTTGGCGTTGAAGTCTCCCAGTATTATTTTGACTCTATGTGCAGGAATTTTTCTGATAGTTTCTTCCATTGTGGTCCAGAAGTCATCAATTTCGTCCGGGTTTTTCCTGTTGTAGTCATTAGTCGGTGCATGTGCGTTGATTTTTGTGTAGGATTTATTGGCTGATTTCACTGTGATGGTGCTGATTCTTTCGTTTGGTGACGAAAAGTCTATTATGCTGTCCGTGATGAACCTGTGTACTGCAAATCCTGTGCCAAAAAGCCTTAGGTTTTTCAGTTGTCTCGATGGTTTTCCTTTGTATATTCTGAAATTCTCCGTGTTGAAATGGTCTTCGTCTGTGAATCGTGTTTCTTGCAGTGCACATATTTTGATTTGAAATTTTTCGAGAGTGTCTGTCAGTCGTTTCATCTTTCCTGTCTTCATCAGTGTGTTCACGTTGAGTGTGCCGATGTAGTGTTTGCAGTTGGTCTTGAGGGAGTTTGAGAAGCTCCGATTCTTCTCATGATGTCCGTGAGCCCCCGGAATCCGATGCTCACGACAATCCCAGTCTATTGACTGGGGCCCGGGGTAATGAGATTTTTCTCGTTGTACCATCATGATGTTTAGTAGTTGGATGTATGGCATGCTGCCGAGTACAACCTGACTTTCCAGATCAGGAGGTTGGTTGAGGCCGCCACTGACATGTGGAGCAGACGCCTCTTGTAGCCGCCCACTGTGGGAACAGACGCTACTAGTAGTTTTGGTCCGCCCCGAGTATTTCATTTCCTCGGTACCACCTATATCTAGGAGGCATTCCCCTATCCACCACCTGGGGAGGCGCTCGGTTGCGGGTATACACTCGCACACACACACATATCCATCCACACATACACATATGTCTGCTTGTGTCTGTGTATGTGTGGATGGATATGTGTGTGTGTGCGAGTGTATACCTGTCCTTTTTTCCCCCTAAGGTAAGTCTTTCCGCTCCCGGGATTGGAATGACTCCTTACCCTCTCCCTTAAAACCCATATCCTTTTGTCTTTCCTTCTCCTTCCCTCTTTCCTGACGAGGCAACCATTGGTTGCGAAAGCTAGAATTTTGTGTGTATGTTTGTGTTTGTTTGTGTAAACCACTTTTACTTACTTGCAGTACCGAGGTATTTTTCCTGCTCCTGTTTGTACCCACGCACCACCTTCCAGGCGGGATACAAAAACTTTCTTGAGTATTGGTATGACTTGTGCAAGTTTCCAATCTTTAGGTACAGACCTTTCCATGAGCGAGAGGTTGTATTTGATTGCTAAGTATGGCACTATTATCACAGTGTTCTCTGAAAGGACAAGTCAACACAGTCACAGCCTCACATACCTTAGCAAGCATAATACCGAGAAGATGTGACAGATATCCCTGAGGTGCCCTACTAATGACAATGTTTCAACTCAGTATCCATACAATCTGTTGTCACATATGACATCTTGAAATTAAAACCATTATTTTAGAGGGTCAGTCCATCTTCGTAATCTGGATTATAAAGCCAAGCTCTCTACAATGTAGATGACTTGCTGATGCTGTCAATACGATAGGCAGAAAGGAAGGAAGGAAGGAATTCACCATTAGGGACATTGATTTGATTGTGCCCTCTATTGAGATATATTATGCTGGTTATCTGTTTTGTACACGATTTATCCGATTTATCACTGAGGGGCAAGACAATACTTTTCAGTTCTGCAATTGATATCAATTAAACTGAGAACTTTAAATAAAGCTGAAGAATTCAGACTTAAAAAAGAAATTCAGATCTAGTGGCCTCTCCCCAGTCAATCTGAAGATGATATACAGAGAAAGCAGTAACTGAAAGCTAGGCAGTGTTCCCCTTTTTACTTTTGTCAGCAGTACTACACATGTTGCTTCCTGTAGCTAGGTGCTTGTCAACAATTCTGACAATTTATTTGTTTTCTTAACTGAATTTTCCTTCAACACAATAAAAATTACTGACGAATGTTACTAACAATATTTTGAAAAGGCTGGATTGCTACTTGTGTTAAGGATGATTCGTCGAGTTGCAGGTAGGTATGATGGAAGGACTGTTACACATTTGAGCTTTTGGCAAAAAAAAAAAAAAAAAAAAAAAAAAAAAAAAAAAAAAAAAAAAAAACCACACACACACACAATTCCTACAAACAAGCACACCTCATGCATACTTCTCTTGCCAGAATGCCACTGTGTCACATCAAATGGAAACAGCAATTTAGATTGGAACAGAGAAGAAAGAGGAACAGCAGGGTTTGGGTGGGAGCAGAGAGGTCAGCTGCCTGGCAGAGCATGCAGGGATTAGATGGTGGCAGGAAAAGGCTTCCTCATGCAACATCAGGGGGCTGTGGGAGAGGTAAGAGGGATAGGAGGAATGTAGAGCAGAGAAGCAGAGGCGCAGAGAAGCGGAAAAGTTCACTCGATTCACTGGCACACCATTCTTCCTTTTAGCGACACTGTGAGGTTCCTGGGCCTCACTTTTGATTCCAAGTTGTCGTGGGTGCCGCACCTTAAATACCTCAAGGTGTGGACCCTGAAGGCACTGAATATTTTGAAGTATCTGAGCCATCGGTCCTGGGGAGCAGATCAGGCGTATCTGCTGCAGTTTTATAGGGCTTTCGTCCAGTCGTGTCTTGACTATGGATGCACCGTGTATGGGTCAGTGAAGCCTTCATATCTGAAGATTCTTGACGCAGTACACCATGAGGGCACCAGGCTGGCCACTGGTACCTTCCATACCAGTCCCATCCCCAGCCTGTGTGCTGAGGCAAGGGAACCGCCGCTCGCCATCCGGCGGAAACTCCTCATGGTGCGACGGGTGTGTCAATTCCTTGCCTGTCCTACCTCCCCTGCGTACCCTACCGTTGCCCGACTGCCTATGGAACGTCTCTTTTCCAGTCGTCCCAGGGCAACGAGACCATTTGGTATTTGTGCCAAATATTTGCTAGAGTCCCTTGGTGTGGAGCGTGTGTCACCTCAACTCCAGGGTTTTACCCGCCTGCCTCCCTGGTTGCTCCAGAGGCCCAGCGTCCTTTTAGACTTGTCAGAGTACCAGTGGAGCTGCACTCTTCCGTTTGATTTTACCTCCTTATTTTACAATATTTTAAACCAGCATCCCGACCATGTACCAGTATTTACGGATGGCCCTAAACAGGAACACTCTGTTGGTTGTGCTGTTGTTTTCTCTGATCGAGTCATCAAGTTACGGCTTCCACGGCATTTACCATCTTTGATGCCAAATTGTTTGCGATCTTGCGGGCACTGGAGCAGATGAGATGTGTTCCCAGTCTTAAGTTTCTCATCTGTTCTGACTTCCTGAGTGCCCTTCAGACCATGCACCACTTGCACCCAGCGGATACAGTCGTCCAGAACATCCACGATGACCTACTCCACCTGTAACGGCAGGGGAAGGAGGTTTCTTTCTGCTGGGTGCTGGGGCACGTGGGTATTAGGGGAAATGAACTGGCGGATGCGGCTGCCAAAGATGCATGTTCCCTCCCTCACGTTGTTGAATGTGCCGTCCCCCTCTATGCTGTTACCTCCCTTTTGCGTTTTCGTGTTATGCGTCAATGGGAAGAGGAGTGGCTGGCAGTCGGTGAAAATAAGCTGCATCTGATCAAGGCCACCACGCGGCCGTGGCGTCGTCCTACCAGTCATGCAGGCGGGATGAGGTTCTCTTCACTTGCCTCTGCATCGAGCACAGTCCCTTAACGCTGTTTTTTTACTCTGGCGGGAGGACCCCTCAATCTGCAGTGCTTGTGGTGTCCAGATTACTGTCCGCCACATTTTACTTGACTGTCTTTTATTCTCTGACCAGAGGGCGGTGGTTTCCTTGCCACCGGATTTGCCCACTATCTTGCAAGACGACGCAACGACTGTGGTTAAGGTCTTACAGTTTTGTGTCCTGTCCAATTTGTTTCCTCGGATTTTAGGGAGAGGATTTTAATGTGCTGCTGGGTGACTGGCTCACCCAGGTTTTAGGTAAGAGGTCCGCCAGTCACGATTACTTACTTGTTTCACTTCGATTTCTGTTCTCTTTTACTTGTGTTTCCTTTCCTTTTTAGTGCATTTCTTCTCCTCTTGTTTTGCCTGTGTGTGTGAGGATTTGGAACTGTGTCAGGTCTGTGTCTTTTAGCCGTTCTCCTTGTTTGCTGTCGTCTTCGTCCCTTCACCGCATGTGTTCCTGTTTCTATGCGTTTGGGCGCTGATGACTATGCTGTTTAGCACCCAAAAACCTCAAACCACACACACACACACACACACACAAACACACACACACACACACAGTAGTGCTGTCTTCTCTCCTCTCCAACCATACCCTGCCATCCCTCCACCTCCCCCACCCCACTCTAGACTGCAGATTCCGTTTGATGAAACACAGTTGCATTCAGTTGGAGGTAGCAGTAATTAGTGCATAAGGAGTGCTTGCTTGTGCATGAGTGCATGTGTGTATTTGTTTGTTTGTTTTCCCTATGAAGAAGACTTCGGCTGCAAACTCAAATATGTGACAGTCCTTTCGTCATACCTGTCCGCAACTCAGTGTGCCATCTTTACAGTAAGTTGCAATTTATCCTTCCCACAATATTGTTGATATTCCATCCTGGACATTTGACTGTTAGATGTATATTATTGTATTACCTAATCAGAACTGTATCTAATGGCAGTTCCCAATGCTTCATGCAAAAAGAGCTCTGATATTTGTTTTACTAAGCCACAATTTTTTGGTGTGTTAATTGGAATTGCTTACGGCTTTCCTCTGTACTGGAACCTTCAGGTAAGTGTGCAAGCAACTGGATGGTACATTTGAACTCCACAGCTGATTCTTGTTCATATTGATGAGAACCATTGTAAAAGTATTAATGTATATTTATTATCTCACGACTTGTTTTGTTCAATGAACATCACCAGGTTGCTCACACTGCCAACAGTCTTCATAACAAATCCTCAGAGTCAGGCCAATATCAAGATGCAAGAAGTCTAGCTATCTGCCGAGCGTAAATTCTGGAATGTGATGAGCATACAAACACTCCACTCACAATCTGACAGAGGCACAGTACATAGTAAGTGCATGCAAAATAGTTTTCTGTTGGACAAATTACTCTTACTTCCCTTGCTTAACTACTGGTTGGCACCTCTTTCCGCCCCACCCACATCCCCACCCATAACTAAATAAATCCTCTTTAAATAAAAGCTTCATAATAATCATGTCTTTCTACAATCTTGTTGTCATTAACTCCCAAATGGGTGGGCTCTTTACAATATAACAAATAGTAAGACACAATGCCTTTCACTGCCACTTCATGTCAGTTCATATTACAGGTCAAGTGTTGACAGATGTAGGTGTCTTACTGATGTTCCTATTGCGTTCAGCTTGTATAGGTTTGAATGATTCTGAACTGATATGGCTTACACACAATTCCAGCTACAACAAGATTCGTACCTTGGATGAGGTTCACATGTGCAGAAGGTGACTGCCACTGCAGTGTTATACTCGAAACAGTTGTCGATGAAACATGTAATGCCACTGGTGATGAAAGAACTGAAACAGAGATTATATGTTATCCTTCCATTGTTAATTCACAATAATACACAAAGTGCCTTGATTCGTTATAGAGGTAAACTTTATATAATAAAATCTAAAATGAATGATGAAATACATTTATTATGGACATCAATAAGGCTAAAGTACAAATCCTAAATAAACGTACAACATCATGCAAGGGAAAAAAATTTGCACCATATGACTTTCAGATTCAATAATAAAAAAGAGAAAAGAAAAACAGATATAGACAAGGAAAGATAGTAATCAAATAACATATTATTCAAAATCCAACAACATGAAATAAATAAATAGTGAAAAACAGCAATCTCATAAAGGATTTTATGATTGTTAGATAAAGCGAATATCCAATTGTTGATATCTAATGTACAATTTTCAAGTTATTTATAATTAATGATAACAACAAATTTCTCACAAATTGCTGTCAGATTATAATAAAATGTAATATTAAAAATGAATGGAAGGAAGAGAGCACAGACTAAATTGATATGTCTTCTAAATATGTACAGGACATAACTGCTGGGAAGTACTTACTTTAAAGAGGTGGAACATATAGTAACGCTGACAGACGCACACAAAAGTGCACACAATATTCAACTTTTCAGATCTATTGTTTCTTCCTTTGGGAAGGAGATAGGAATAGGTTGGTGAAGGTGAAAAAGGAAGTGCAGTCACTCACGCCCACCTTTCATCCTCACAACAGATAGGATATAGTGTGTAATACATTTTTATGTATGCCATTTGATAGTATTATACCTTTCACCTGCAGTCGGCATGTGTTGAGTCAATTTTCCTTTTAATAGCTTTTTTTGGCCAGTGACCTAGTAAACACAACCAAGGTAGCAGTGGACTCAAACATATCAATTTGGACAAATGGTTAACTAAAAAGTGCTATGCAAAGTCATATATAAACTGTTTGATTCATGTCTACACACATGGATACCAACAATGGGTACGACTAGCATGGGATGGAGTATTTCCATCTGTCAGCAAAGGCATCTCTTTTCCTCATGAAAAACACAGCTGTCTTCCAACACCAACTGCATAATCTCCAATGCTGGAAGTGCTTGGGAATGAGTATCTGATGCCAAGTGCAGTAAGAGGACAAAAAAATACACATAGAAAATATGTGCAGCCTACTATGCACAGGCTGGCACTGTAGTCTATGTGCAGTGCCAGAGCAAAGTAACTGGCTGTAACAATGTAGGTGTGCAGGTGTTTTCTGTTAGCTCCTCAGAAGGATTGTCCAAACTATCAACCACTTGGTCAGACTTATTTACATGATTGCCTCAGCTATACTCCTGTTTTTCGAATCTACATTTAAATATCACCATGAAAGTTTTAAGCTACGACAAAATCATAGCAACTGAACTTTTCAGGTCTTCACAAGTAATGGAAGGTGTTGTGACTCGCCAATCTTTCAAAGTGCCGCCGTGCAGTTACGCGCGTCCTCTACATGCGGCGCTGTCTGCCACCTAAGCGGCCAGCCAGCCAGCGGCCGCTAGACTTGGACTGAGTTATGATTTCACTGTTAAAGTGTACACACGTCTTACTCTGTTTAGTTGATCTGTGACTTTCATGTATTGTGTCATCCTTGAATTAGATTTGTTCAACTTGACGTTATTACAATTGGCGACGAGGTAGTGATTTTTCTTTTCCATCATTGACCCACATGTTTCCATGGCTACTTTAGAGCAAATATTGCAAGGTCCCATAGAACAGCAAACACTTCTCACAAATGCAATTCGTGATTTTGTTGCGGCATCAAATGCGGGGCATCTCTCGTTGTCGTCTCTACCTACTTTTCCTCCTTACGACGAGACGGTGGAAGACTGGTCTGATTACAAAAAATGTCTTCGACAGAACTTCTTAGCATTTCATGTCATGGACAAACAAACATGTAAGTCTCTATTCCTTTCATGGATTTCACCTCAAATGTATCGGTTGTCGTAACAATTGGCTCCTTTGAAAGATCCTGCGTCTTTGTCCTTTGCTGATATGTCCTCACTTCTGTCCGCCTATTTTCAAAAGCAAATGCATGTGGTAGTCTCTTGTGTTGCCTTTTATCATTGTCAAAAGCAACCGCATCAATCCTATCACGCTTGGGCTGCTGAACTTCACGGCCTCAGTAGAAATTGCCAATTTGTTACTGAAGTTCACATAGAATCCTACACCGATTCCATGGTACGGGATGCTATTATCCGATCGGCGCCCGACAAAGAAGTTAGGCAATGTGCCCTTCAGTTGGCAAATCCGACTCTAGATGAAGTCCTATCCATCGCTCAGTCTTTTGAAATTTCTCGCGCCGCTGGAGTGCAAATAGAGGCATGGGGCGACGTCGGGGAAATACAACCTCTGTGTGATGTTGACAAAGCGTGTGGCATGTCCCCGCCGGCCGCTGTGGCCGCAGTACGCTCCCAAGCACAACCTTGGCCTAACCGTATGCAAACCTCTAAGAAACTGCAGCAAAACCCAAGGCAACTCCCTTCATGTCCGTGGTGTTTTACGAAACATTCAAGAGAAGATTGTCCACAATGTTGGGCCGTGTGTCACAAATGCAAACAAAGGGGTCATGTGTCATCCGTTTGCAAATCCAGCCGCATACATGATGTTCATGAACATGACGCTGATTCTGATTCTGTATTGTCTGTCAATTGTACTTCTTCTCTTTCAGGGAAGTTATTCCTCACTGTCCAAATACTTGGTAGAGATATTCGCATGCAGGTGGATACTGGGTCTATTGCCACTATCATCAATTCTCAGACGTATCTTTAGTTGGGTTCTCCAAACCTGTCACCTGTCACTAGGCAATTACAGACTTACAATAAACAGAAGATTTCTCTCTTGGCACAATTTGATGCTGAGGTATCTTACAAATCTGTCGTTCGCACTGTTACCATATTTGTGGTCGACCATAGTAACGTGGAGAATCTTTTTGGTTTCGATGCCTTCCGTGTTTTTGGGTTCTCCATAGATGACTCTGTCAATATCGTCTCTGATGCAATTCCTTCTGCTCAATTGGATTCCTTGTCGATGACATTTTCGTCCCTTTTTTCTCTTGGGTTAGGCTGTGCAACCGACTTTGAAGCTCATATCACGCTCAAACCCACTGCTCAGCCTAAGTTTTTTTGGGATCGGCCCATTCCTGTGGCCCTTCATGATCAGGGCAAACGAGAGCTGGATCATCTCACTGCTCTAGGGGTCTTCCTTCTTGTCACTTCCAGTGAGTGGTCCTCTCCTGTCATTGTCGTTGCTAAGCCAAATGGTGATATTCATCTCTGTGGCGATTTCAAAGTCACTGTAAACGCTCAATGCCTTCTCGACACTTACCCTATGCCTCGACCTCAAGAATTGTTCACTAAACTTGCTGGAGGCCAGTATTTTTCTAAACTTGATCTGTCAGAAGCTTATCATCAACTTCCTCTTGACACTACTGCCCACCAATTTATGGTCCTTAACATGCCTTTCGGCCTCTATCAATACCAACAATTGCCGTTCGGGGTTGCCAGCGCCCCTGCTCTCTTTCAGCGATTCTTGGAACAATTATTGCTCACTTGGGTGTATAAATTACCAGGACGACATTGTTGTCACTGGCTCCACTACTGACGAACATCTTCAAAATCTCCGCACACTTTTACATGTCTTACAGACGGCCGGTCTTAAGTCTAATCTTCAGAAATCAAAATTTTTTCAGACATCTGTCACATACTTGGGGTTTCAACTCTCTCGGGATGGTATTCGTCTGCTTCAGCAAACTGTCGCTGCGATCGATGCTCTTCCTCGCCCTACATCTCTTAAGGAACTACAGCCCTACTTGGGGAAAATAGCATACTATCACAAGTTTTTACCGTCTGCTGCTTCGGTGGCTCAGCGGTTGCATTGCCTGTTGCATAAAAACGTGCCTTTTCACTGGTCCACGTCATGCGATGCGGCTCTCCAGAAATTGAAGACTATGCTGAAACAGGCCCCGTGCCTGGCTACTTATCGACCTGGCCAACATCTTGTTCTTGCCACGGATGCCTCTCAATACGGGGTCAGTGCAGTCCTTGCGCACCATTTTTCTGATGGTATTGAACAACCCAATGCTTATGCCTCCAAAACACTCACAGATGCCCAGCAAAAGTATTCTCAAATTGAAAAAGAAGCTTTGCCCATTATTTATGCTCTTCATAAGTTTGGTGTTTTTCTCTATGGATCCAAATTTCATCTTGTTACGGATCACAAACCACTTGTTTCCTTGTTTCATCCATCAACGTCACTTCCCGACAAGGCTGCACACCGCCTCCAGCATTGGGCTCTTTATTTGTCTCGTTTCAATTATGAGATTCATTTCCGGCCAACGGCTAAACATGCAAATGCTGATGCACTGCCTTGCCTTCCCATTGTTCCTGATCTGGCATTCGATAGGGATGAACTTTTGTGTTTCCAACTGGGTGTTGCTGAGCAGTGGGTTGTGGATGGGTTCCCCATCACCGGGGACCGGCTGGCGGCTGCTACGGGTTCTGACCCTACCCTCTCCTGGGTTTTATACTTTATTCAGAAGGGTTGGCCAGATTGTCCGTCCGCTAAGACTTCTGATCCGTTGCGGAGCTACTACGCTTTGCGTTACCGCCTCACGGCTAGGGATGGTGTTATCCTCCTTTCCACCGAAAATGCTTCGCCATGTGTTGTGGTACCTGCGTCTTTGCATGCTTGGGCCTTGCGCCTCCTTCACCAGGGGCACTGGGGTGTCTCTCGCACAAAATCTCTGGTGCGCCGTCATGTGTACTGGCCTGGCATCGACTCTGAAATCGCATACATGGTTGCTGCCTGCGGCCCTTGTGCGTCACAGGGCGCTGCCCCGAAGTCACCTTTGGCACCGGTGCCTTCGCCTGAGAAGCCCTGGAGCGTGTTCATGCTGACTTCGCGGGACCTTTTTTAGGTACTTATTGGCTTCTCGTTATTGATGCCTACACTAACTTTCCTTTCATTGTCCGTTGCACGTTGCCTACCGCTGTGGCAACCACCAATACTCTCGCTCGCATTTTCTCTTTGGAAGGCCTTCCTCTACTCTTGTTACTGATAATGGTCCACAATTTGCCTCTTCCGATTTTGCGGATTTTTGTGCCCGTCACGGCGTCATGCATGTCATGGCCCCTCCGTTCCATCCACAGCGAAACGGTGATTGTTCCTGTAATATGATTCCGCGCAGGATTAGCCGAGCGGTCTAAGGCACTGCAGTCATGGACTGTGCGGCTGGTCCCGGCGGAGGTTCGAGTCCTCCCTCGGGCATGGGTGTGTGTGTTTGTCCTTAGGATTATTTAAGCTTAGGGACTGATGACCTTAGCAGTTAAGTCCAATAAGATTTCACACATATTTGAAAATTTTTTTGTAATATGATTTCATTCATACACCTTCTATATGTTACACCAGACTGATTATAAAAACGTGCAGTTTCCTTCCTATCCAACATGCTGCTTGTTGTGGTATCAGAAATGAGCCAATCTTCATAAAACTGTAAAGATGCCATAAGACAAAAATTAGCCAACAATTTTCTAGATTGTTTCAATCTTTCCCAGATTTTAATGAAACATATTCCGCATTCCATGTTAATGCTGTGTTTGGCTATCCTCCACAGTGTTGGTATCTTGATGAATTAGGCACAGTTTTCTGGTGAGTTTAAACCAGATGTAAAATTTTTCAGGGTCGACAGACACCCATGCATAGGCACTCTCTCTCTCTATGATTAATGAGGAATGTTTGGCTATATAATTTATCAAAATTTTGTGGAAATTTGCTGAACCGTGACAAAAAAAAAAAAAAAAAGGCACTGTCAATGTGAGAAAAATGACACTACCATCCAGTGCAAATGTCACAGCAACTCCAGAGAGCAGGGAAGCTTGACCAGAATCAGGCTCAGGCCCAGTGGTCTAGCGGTAAAGCACGTCCCTGAAAACCAAAAGGTCACAGGATCGAATTTTTCTTAGACCATAGATTTTTTCACTCTTGTCTTTTTACGAGGCATTTACCTCTCCACAGTTGGACATTCATCAGAAGTGAAGTTGGCTCAGATTCCATGTTAAAAATTTTTGTCTCCTTTCTTGAAGCAGCATCAGTGCCAAGCTTGGTGGTCTAGCTGTAAGGCACGTGTCCAGTAACTGGAAGATCATGGAATCGAATCCTGGCTGGAACACGTACCTTTATCTTTATCAACTCTCAATGGTGTGGAGATTCATCCGAAATGAAACATATTCCGCATTCCATGTTAAATTGTGGATCACCTTTTACTGGTTGGATAACTGGCAAAGGAGATGCAACTCACTTAAGTGACATCCAACTGAATGGCTTGCACCTGGACACTGAGCCATGTGAAATTATTATTACCAGGACTTACATAAATATTCTTCTTATATACATATTTCAAATTTAATTTCCCCGCCACCTTCTTCCACTTATATTTGAAGGCTGTTCTTAGGAACCACTGCATGGAATTTGATAAGGTCCTCACTAATAGACACACTGATCCACAAGGAAGGTTTCTGTACATAATTTATAAATATTTGGTCGAACTGGTTGAGCTAAGATACGTCACAGTCCCCCACATGTTTTTCTGTCTGTATGTAAAGGCTATTGTCAGGAATTGCTGCACAGGTTTTGATACTCGCAGCAGAAGACACTTAGAAACCTGGGCCAGGCACATGTCTAGTGGGCAGGACATTTGTAAGTGGTCATTTGCCTGGGAATTTGATTAAAGTATTTTAAAATGCCCAAATTCTGGGCATTTATAAAAAAAAAGTACTTTTTAAAGTTTTTACTGCTAGACTGTATAATTTATGAATTGCAGTAAGGGATGGGATGATGCACCTGATATTAACAGTTAGTAAATGTTTACACTTGCTTTCCAACTTTCTGTACCAAAGAAAGGCACATGTTGCTGACAGATGTTCATGATATATAATGCCCATTTACTTTTAAACAGTTCTACTCTTCACTCTCTCTCTCTCTCTCATATCTCACAGTCCACAACCCCCCCCCCCCACCCCCCCCCCCACCCCCCACCCCCCACACACACCACATACACTAAATAAATATTATTGAAGATTGAGTATTGATGACACAATTATCGGTGAATGCATTCAAAGGCTAGCATGCATTGTTTGATAATAAATCATTCTTAAATGTTAAACTGTTTTCAGTGGAAAATAAGTGTTTTATTGTCAGATATAGTGACATTTGAGACAGACTATAGCTTTCTACTCTGCTCCTTTCTTTACCTACTTTTGTATGACTACACTACTGTGAAGATAAAATAAGAACACTAACATAAAAAATATTTAATAACTAAAAATAAAGTCACAAAATACCTTTTCAAACACAAAATATCAGCTTAATATATTTTTATGAGCACTGTTTATCAGTTAATCTTTAAAATGTATAAATGCCTGATAATTTATGAATTTTGGGTATTTCCCCAGGCATTTATCCTGGGCATTTTCCCCAACTTATAGATGCCCAGGAATTTCACATCACTGCAAGCATTACAGTCATTAAGTTCTCAGGAGGTACGAATGTTATCTGTTCTTTATTTAATTGGTGTTCAGAGTAACATTTCATGGCAATGATGCAAGCCGTAAGCTACCGCACCACCTGCAATGGCAGGAGGAGGCCAGGTGGTGATTGCCAGCTAATAGCTGGTGGTCATAGCCAGTGCTGACCATGAAGCAGCAGTAGTGCCATCAATGCATGGCTCACATGGTTAGCAGGTTGTAGTTGGACAGTTCAGTGATGCCTTCAGGCACAGCAGTACACTGGCAAGTGCTGTGTACTGCTTAAATTGGTTAAATTACACATAAGTGATGAGATTCAGTTACCTAAAATTGTTCTCTGATTTTTTTAACATAGTTATATGCAGTACCCATAAACAAAATAACTGCTGCATCAGACAAATCGTCCACCCATAGATTCTTAGAGCTGCCCTTGCAAAGTCAGGTTGGGTTACTAGTACTGACTATTGCTGACTACCAACAAAATAAAAATTTGGCAATTCATCTACACAAAAAGCAACAAAGCTCTGAAAACTGTATAACTATAAGAGTACTTAACTTACCATACACAAGGATCTATTTTACTTACTTCCTCTGTTTCTGTTGTCTGTTGAGCATGTAAGAAACAGAAAAGTAAGGACTGTAACGAATATCATAAATTTATAAAAATTATGATTAATAATAATAAACTTCTGAGTTAAAACTTAAACCATTACTGTCAACTTTAATGTTTTTGTTGCTCAACAACAGATCAAAGCATGATAGCTACCCTGAACTTTTACCGAGTATGTTATTTCATCCTTCCCAAACATGTTTTCGGCTGAGCATGTGTAGTTCCCAGAGTCCATTGTTTGTACTGAGCTAACAAACAGTGAGTACTCATCATTAATTTTTACATGGGAGTCCTCTGTTACAGCTTTCCCACTGGAAAAACAAAATTGTATAAAGAACAAAATACAATAAGAGTGAACATCATTTAGTAAGTAGTACATCAAAATTGAAAAATTTGAAAGATATTAGATATCTGTTTCACATCAAATGAGATTTCTTAAAAATCATGTTTGTAGGAACAAAAATTGAAAGAAAGATGTATAGGTTGTTGAATGATAAAACAATTGTTTATCAGATGTCAATTATCAAATAGTTACTGTGAAAAAATACATGTGAAGTCACAGACAGGGGCAATGAAAAGACATTACAGATTTAGCTTTCGACAAAAGACTTCTTCTTCACAAAAGAAAACACACATGTTCACACAAGCAAGCACACCTCAAGAACACATAGCTAACATCTTCTGCAGCTTAGATTGGTCCAGTCCGAGCAGCCAAAGGTGGCGTTCACCTGTGCTTGAGGTGTGCTTGCTTATGTGAACATGTGTGTGTGTGTTTGTGTGTTTTATTTCCTGAAGAAGGCTACTCAAAATCTGTAACAATATTTTTGTTGTGCCTGTTTGCAACTTGATTTGCCATCTTTACCATGAGTAGCAGTCTATCCTTTTCATTCCATTGCTGACATTCCAACCAGGAGTTTCAACTGTTTGATTTTACTGTAAAATATCATGACCAGTTATGTTTGGTTAGTAAAGGGATGATACTGTATATAACCCCCCATGAACCATGGACCTTGCCGTTGGTGGGGAGGCTTGCGTGCCTCAGCGATACAGATGGCCGTACCGTAGGTGCAACCACAACGGAGGGGTATCTGTTGAGAGGCCAGACAAACATGTGGTTCCTGAAGAGGGGCAACAGCCTTTTCAGTAGTTGCAGGGGCAACAGTCTGGATGATTGACTGATCTGACCTTGTAACATTAACCAAAACGGCCTTGCTGTGCTGGTACTGCAAACGGCTGAAAGCAAGGGGAAACTACAGCCGTAATTTTTCCCGAGGACATGCAGCTTTACTGTATGATTAAATGATGATGGCGTCCTCTTGGGTAAAATATTCCGGAGGTAAAATAGTCTCCCATTCGGATCTCCGGGCGGGGACTACTCAGGAGGACGTCGTTATCAAGAGAAAGAACACTGGCATTCTACAGATCGGAGCGTGGAATGTCAGAGCCCTTAATCGGGCAGGTAGGTCAGAATATTTAAAAAGGGAAATGGATAGGTTAAAGTTAGATATAGTGGGAATTAGTGAAGTTCGGCGGCAGGAGGAACAAGACTTTTGGTCTGGTGATTACAGGGTTATAAATACAAAATCAAATAGGGGTAATGCAGGAGTAAGTTTAATAATGAATAAAAAAAATAGGAGTGCGGGTTAGCTACTACAAACAGCATAGTGAATGCATTATTGTGGCCAAGATAGACACAAAGCCCATGCCTACTACAGTAGTACAAGTTTATATGCCAACTAGCTCTGCAGATGATGAAGAAATAGATGAAATGTATGACGAGATAAAAGAAATTATTCAGGTAGTGAAGGGAGATGAAAATTTAATAGTCATGGGTGACTGGAATTCGTCAGTAGGAAAAGGGAGAGAATGAAACATAGTAGGTGAATATGGATTGGGGGGGGAAGAAATGAAAGAGGAAGCCGCCTTGTAGAATTTTGCACAGAGCATAACTTAATCATAACTAACACTTGGTTCAAGAATCATAAAAGAAGGTTGTATACCTGGAAGAATCCTGGAGATACTAAAAGGTATCAGATAGATTATATAATGGTAAGACAGAGATTTAGGTACCAGGTTTTAAATTGTAAGACATTTACAGGGGCAGATGTGGATTCTGACCACAATCTATTGGTTATGAACTGCAGATTGAAACTGAAGAAACTGCAAAAATGTGGGAATTTAAGGAGATGGGACCTGGATAAACTGAAAGAACCAGAGGTTGTAGAGAGTTTCAGGGAGAGCATAAGGGAACAATTGACAGGAACGGGAGAAAGAAATACAGTAGAAGAAGAATGGGTAGCTCTGAGGGATAAAGTAGTGAAGGCAGCAGACGATCAAGTAGGTAAAATAACGAGGGCTAATGGAAATCCTTGGGTAACAGAATAAATATTGAATTTAATTGATGAAAGGAGAAAATATAAAAATGCAGTAAATGAAGCAGGCAAAAAGGAATACAAACGTCTCAAAAATGAGATCGACAGGAAGTGCAAAATGGCTAAGCAGGGATGGCTAGAGGACAAATGTAAGGATGTAGAGGCTTGTCTCACTAGGGGTAAGATAGATAGTGCCTACAGGATAATTAAAGAGACCTTTGGAGAGAAGAGAACCACTTGTATGAATATCAAGAGCTCAGATGGCAACCCAGTTCTAAGCAAAGAAGGGAAGGCAGAAAGGTGGAAGGAGTATATAGAGAGTTTATACAAGGGCGTTGTACTTGAGGACAATATTATTGAAATGGAAGAGGATGCAGATGAAGACGAAATGGGAGATAAGATACTGCGTGAAGAGTTTGACAGAGCACTGAAAGACCTGAGTCGAAACAAGGCCCCGGGAGTAGACAACATTCCATTAGAACTACTGATAGCCTTGGGAGAGCCAGTCATGATAAAACTCTACCATCTGGTGAGCAAGATGTATGAGACAGGCAAAATACCCTCAGACTTCAAGAAGAATATGATAATTCCAATCCCAAAGAAAGCAGGTGTTGACAGATGTGAAAATTACCGAACTATCAGTTTAATAAGTCACAGCTGCAAAATACTAATGTGAATTCTTTATAGACGAATGGATAAACTGGTAGAAGCGGACCTTGGGGAAGATCAGTTTGGATTCTGTAGAAATGTTGGAACACGTGAGGCAATACTAACCTTACGACTTATCTTAGAAGAAAGATTAAGAAAAGGCAAACCTACGTTTCTAGCATTTGTAGACATAGAGAAAGCTTTTGACAATGTTGACGAGTACTCTCTTTCAAATTCTGAAGGTGGCAGGGGTAAAATACAGGGACCAAAAGGCTATTTACAATTTGTACAGAAACCAGATGGCAGTTATAAGAGTCGAGGGGTATGAAAGGGAAGCAGTGGTTGGGAAAGGAGTAAGACAGGGTTGTAGCCTCTCCCTGATGTTATTCAATCTGTATATTGAGCAGGCAGTAAAAGAAACAAAAGATAAATTTGGAGTAGGTATTAAAATTCATGGAGAAGAAGTAAAAACTTTGAGGTTCACCAATGACATTGTAATTCTGTCAGAGACAGCAAACGACTTGGAAGAGCTGTTGAACAGAATGGACAATGTCTTGAAAGGAGGATATAAGATGAACATCAACAAAAGCAAAACGAGGATAATGGAATATAGTCCAATTAAATCGGGTGATGCTGAGCGAATTAGATTAGGAAATGAGACACTTAAAGTAGTAAAGGAGTTTTGCTATTTAGGGAGTAAAATAACTGATGATGGTCGAAGTAGAGAGGATATAAAATGTAGACTGGCAATGGGAAGAAAAGCGTTTCTGAAGAAGAGAAATTTGTTAACTTCAAGTATAGATTTAAGTGTCAGGAAGTCGTTTCTGAAAGTATTTGTATGGAGTGTAGCCATGTATGGAAGTGAAACATGGACGATAAATAGTTTAGACAAGAAGAGAATAGAAGCTTTCGAAATGTGGTGCTACAGAAGAATGCTGAAGATTAGATGGGTAGATCACGTAACTAATGAGGAGGTATTGAATAGGATTGGGGAGAAGAGAAGTTTGTGGCACAACTTGAGTAGAAGAAGGGATCGGTTGGTAGGACATGTTTTGAGGCATCAAGGAATCACAAATTTAACATTGGAGGGCAGCGTGGAGGGTAAAAATCGTAGAGGGAGACCAAGAGATGAATACACTAAGTAGATTCAGAAGGATGTAGGTTGTAGTAAGTACTGGGAGATGAAGAAGCTTGCACAGGATAGAGTAGCATGGAGAGCTGCATCAAACCAGTCTCAGGACTGAAGACCACAACAACAACAACTGTATATAACAATTATAATGTGATTAACAATCACTTGATGGATTGTAGTACAACTCTTGCTGCCAGTTAACATTACTTCCACTTCCCGTAATGGACTGTTGACAGTGGATGTGAAAAATTGAGGCGTGTACCATGGTTCTCAGTTCCCATTACAGTATATGTACTCTTGCGGCAAAGAAGTGCAATATATTTGTCAGCTTCTCTATTAATCGTGAGTCTTGGTAAGTATACTCTCTACTTATAATTTTCTTTTCAAAACTAATTCTTTTCTGCTGCTGACACTTTCTTGCCTGCCTACATGCTTCTCTGTTGTTATGCTCAGCTGTCCTCTCCTTACATATTTATCAACTATGGTTATATTGTTACTCACTCAGAACTTGTATTGCCTCAACCTAGGATACTAGAATGTCAAAAATCTGAGAAATATTTATGAACTTCAGAGCAAAGCTGCAAGTTAACAACCAGAATACAGCTCACAGTTGGTGAGTTCTGAGAGTGGTGATGTTATTTCCACTTTCTCCTAATTCTGAGATGTTCTCATGTTACAGACATAAAACCTCGCTCATGCTCTCACGAGATCATGCGGAACCGTACAACATAGCGATAATCAAATGTGGTTTTTTAATCTAACAAGCTGAACATAACGTCTAAGTAAATTTCTTATCAGTTAATAAGGTCTCGGTTTACAGTTAATGCCCATTGGGATTCTATCTACTTAGTGCCTTGTTCTCTCACAAATTATGGTTTAACATTATAGGTAATTTCCCAGTACATAACATAAAGACAGCCAATGCCAGGCACTTGTGACTTTCTGCACACACATCTGTGTGATCCGCCATCTTGTTTGGTACATATCCACGTGCCAAAGCCTGTTCCAACGTACCATCCGTGGCTAACCAACTGCTTTCCACAAAGTGGGGTGGCCGGGGCTATTTCTCAGCTAAATAATGTAGCTTGACATGGTACCACAGTACTTTAGCTTTTTATGTTTGACCATGCCTTATTCTGGCATGTCTTAGTTTATTTTATGCTTCTGTAGAAGGCTAGATTACTCCAGCTGAAACCTGGGTAAAGACCAGTAATGTTTCAATTTTAGTTTGTGCACAGTTCTGTGACACGTTAGTCTGAAATACCAAACAGTGCAGAGATTTTCTTGCACTTCTTTCCAAGGCCTCACCTATCTCTTCTAGTTTATTTTTGGTTAAAACACTAGGTTCTCTACTCCGTTGTTTGTGTAACGCAGACCCAGTCTCTTGAAATTTTGTCCTTAACTTAGGAACATGCATACTGGGAAATTTCCGTATGAATTCAAGCCGACATTCCGCATATGGTTCTGTTTTTGCATAGTTCAACACAAGAAAGTTCATTGATCCCTTCTGGTATACCATACCAAATGGAAACTCGACTTGAAAGTCAAAAACAAAACACCCAAACACTCGATAGCATAGTATAGAAGTCACGTGCATGGTGTTTTTGTTTGAGGCCCAGGCCCAGCGACATAGGGGCAGGGAAAGCACTGGATTTTGCAGAGCTGCAATAATGGCATCTAGCAACAATATCTGAAGTGATTAAACTTGACTAAAACTCAAAGGAAGACACCAGCACAATCAGTACAGTGTACGGGGCATGCGCAAAGTATGTCTGAGAACTACACATAGTGACAACTGGCAGACGCAGTGGCAACTGTTGGCAAATGCACTGCGTGATCCATGGACCCCTCCTGGATGTCTTTCATGAGACACCCTGTTTATCGACTTACAGGGTTACTAGATTAGAAATAAGTAGCTTAATGAATCAAAAAATACACTTTTTACTGCCAGGATGAAAATTTTTTGCCTTTCTCTTGTATGGTAGACATATTTTGACCCATTCCAAACCCCTGGGGATTTTTTCCTTCTTGGTGAGACATGAAACACTGTATGTCAGTGAATTAATTAACTAAAACTCAAATGTCTTTGGTGTCTGAGATCCTTGTTTTCTAACATTCATAAAATACCACAGGTAAAATTTTAATTTATAAAAACTTGATGTTCTACTCGGGAACACACTAATATGCCTTGATATCTGAGCTACGGAGTAAAACTTACTTCTTTGTCCATATTCTTTTTGGACTTGGCTGTCCGACAACAATGCAGTGCAACTGTAAATCTTCTTGCAATGCTACAGTGATATGGTTACCGAAGGAGGCCACACGAGCAGGTACATGGCTTGCTGGCACTTGTACGACACGTCTAGAAGCTGCTCCTTCACCAACCAATGTGGATGCTGTTACCCAAAATTCGTATCGATGATGCAGCTCCAGGTGAGATATTGTGTAATATGTTTGCTCCGCAGGAATGTCAAATTGATCCTTGTCCTGTACACAGAAATAAATAATTGTTGAAGATGGTAATACAAACCTGTGGAAGCATAAGGTGTTTTGACAAAATGCGTTACAGATACCTTTCCAAATGTAAATCAGTTCCATCATCCATAACAAGATGGCATGGGAGACAAAGTACAGAGAAAAAATCATAAAATGTATCATGTTGTATAGTGCGACTTTCACCAAATCGTAACTGCACAATGGTTTCTTTATAAATTATATACATATTTTTTTTTAATTTGAAGAAATAATAGTTATATTTAAATTTAACTGGTGTAACTTCTACCCATATTTTACATATGAACTATGGTACATCTGTCTGCTGTCTATTTAAGAAAATAGTGTGGTTCACATAGTGATCTCTCTGCTCTTGACTTTCAAGACTTCGTACTGGTAAATGTATAAATAAAAGTCACTTAATAATACTGAGGCTGAGAGAATGGTTACCAAAATAATAATAATTATTATTTATTAATAAAACCAACATATTCTACAGTTGATACTAAAAGCCAACTACTTAACTCTGCCCGAAAGAGGCCTCAAAGGCCCAACGGTACTGACTGGGGCCCTGTGATCCTCAGCCCACAGGCATCACAGGATGTGGATATGGAGAGGCATGTGGTCAGCACACCACTCTCGCAGCCATAAGTAAGTCTTTAAATACCAAATAAGACATTACATGTGATTGATGATCATGATGTCTTACTCTGGTCTTGCAATTTCTAATTCTTCCACTGCAGTGTTTGGAGTGCCTTTATCTTCTTACAGCATAAATTTTATGTGTAATCTCCCAAACCAGCAGTGTGCTTGTTTTCTTGATAAAGAAACTTCATAAAACATTTTTCTGCACACATTCCCAGTCTATGGCCCGGCAATGAGATTGTCTTGCATTTCAAATATTACCTTCCTTCAGATTTTCTTGTTCAGAATCTGTGAACAAATTTCTTTTTCACAGATGCTAAGAACTTTTTTGAAGATTAAAACCATGGTCCTTGCCATAAGCAAATATGCCTGTGAAGACCAACTTCTGTAACAAGCTATAAGGAACAAAGGTTTCTGACAATCTGTGTGTGTCTTTCTTTAGGCTTGTTTGGCTAGTGTTTCTTGATATATTAGATCATTATTAGAACTGCTGTACACAGACCAATTGCTCAATACATTTTGTGCTACATTCATGGAGAGTAACTTAATATTACTAGTAAATGCTTGCTCATCCCTGCTGTTTCACTGCATTACTTTCTAGAGCAAATATTACATTATGTAGATGTTTATCATTGACACCCTGCAAGAGATGGTATAAAAGTTTCAGCTTATGTGTACTACTGAGAAGGAGAAGAGAAACATTTTGTGACCAGTTACTAAACATTTAAATGTAAGGGCTATTTGTAAAATAACTTCAGTTTTCATACAGCATGTATAACTATTGAGATAGTGGCACCACTCTTGCGACAGGAAGCACCTTGAACCTTTACATTGTGAGCACCGGAGAATCAAGGTCATATATTTGTTCCTGCCCAAGCCATGTGTTTTCAAAATGTGTGTTGCAATCACACAAGCCCCTTGAACTGTATGGTACATTCTGTAATACACAGATGGAAAAAAGTCTCAACACCAAGACGTAATTAATGTAGCATAATGAAATTTTGGAAATACGTTTGTCTAGGTAACATATGTAACATGTCATAAGTTAATGTAAGCATGAGAAAATCCATTGAAAATGTGGAATGTTGGTACACTAACAGGTGTATTAGCCACAATGTTGAATGCAAGCATGCAAACGAGCCTGCATTGTGTTGTACAGGTGCCAGATGTCAGTTTGTTGGATGGAGTTCCATGCCTGTTGCACTTGGTCAGTCAATACAGGGATGGATAATGCTGGTTGTGGATGATGCTGCAGTTCTTGTCCAATGACATCCCGTATATGATTGATAGCAGACAGATCTGGTGATTGAGAGGCCAAGACAACATATCGACACACTGTAGATCATATTGGGTTACAATGGTGGTATGTGGGCAAGTGTTACCCCGTTGGAAAACACCCCCTGGAATACGGTTCATGAATGTCAGCCCAAATGGCTGAATCACCAGACTACTGTACAAATTAGTGGGTTATGGTGCATGGGATAACCATGAGAGTGTTCCTGCTGTCACACAAAATCAGACCCCAGACTGTAATTCCACGTGTAGGTCCAGTGTGTTTAAGCTGTAGGCAGGTTGGTTGAAAGCTGTCACTTAGTCACCTCCTAACCAAGACACAGCCATCACTGGCACTGAGGCAAAGCTGCCTTCTGTCAGAAAACACAACAAACTTCCACTCTGCCCTTCAATAAGCTCTCGTTGTACACCACTGAAGTCACAAACAGTGACGGTTTGTGGTCAGTGGAGTGCGTGCTACAGAGAGCCTGTTTCAGAGCTGTCCTTAAATTAACCAATTTGTAACAGTTCATGATGCCCCTGCGCTGCTGCACATGCAGTAAGATGTGCCACAGCCGTATACTGAAAATTACTGTCTTTCGTCTTGGTTGTACCACAAGGCCATCAGGAGCCTGGTCTTCTTGCAACCACACCTTCCCATAATCACCACTGCCAGCAATCATGTACAGCGGGTACATTTCTGGCAAGTATTTCTGCAATGTTGCCAAAGGAGCATCCAGCTTCTGATAGCCCTATTACGCTAGATTGTTAAAAGTAAGTGATCTGTTCATAACAATACCTTTGTAGTTTTAAAGGCATTCTTGACTAACATCCATTGACTACATCCAATCTCAAAGGTAACTAATGCTCATGAGCATTGCAACATGTGTTTGAAGCAAACCTGATCTGTGTCCTCATAGTGGTGCCACTAGTACCACTCTTATGCAACTGGCATAATATGTGGAAAAAATGCCTACCCATGTTTGTTTGTCTCTCACATCTCCTTCTTGGTGAATGGATTTTTTTCTGTCAGTGTAAGATCTCTTGTGGCAATAAACTGTAAAATTAGTGACATCCATCACAATCTCCATGAAGTTTATGAAACAAAAGTGAAGGTGGTATACTACAACAGTGCCCTACGTTCAAAAATGAACAATGGCTGACCGAGTATTGTGAATGCAAATCCGATACATTTGGTTGACAAAAGGTTTAGAGAAAACTGTAGATTCACCATGTCAGAGCTTTGTATTTGTTTTCCACAGATTAGCTGTACTCCTCTGTACAAAGGATTATCAAAGACTTGGGCTAACAGAAATTTAATTCACAATGTGTACCTAAATGTTTTCTGAAGGACAAAAGGCTCAGCAGCACTGTCCTTTATAGTGCATTACAAAAGGGAAGGTGCAGCTTTTCTTGACCAGAATGTGACAGGAGATGCTATGTGAGTGCAGTGCATGAATGTAGAAATGAAACTTCAATCAATGCAATGGGGCCATACTGGATCACTGAAAAAGCCACAAAGAGTTGTCAAACATTTTCCTGCAGGAAACTTGTGGCAACTGCAATCTGGGACAGAATAGGATTTCTTGGAGAGAATTACCACAATTAATGCTGGAAGTTACTGCAACACATTAACAAACTTGAGAAGGGCCATTCAACAAATGTCACGGTGTGTTGAGCTCTGGCTTGATTTCAACACCCGCCAGTACTTCGCACTGTGACTAAATTGTGAAAGTTCCAATGGGAAATATTGGATAACCTCCCTCTAAACCCTGACTTGGCGTCTAGGGATTAAGATAATGCACATGAAGGAGTGGCTCAGTTTAAAGCGCTCTGGTGATGACACAGAATATCAAAGTGCATCAAATCCTACAACGAGTATTTCTCTGTGGCTGTAAACTGTGTGGAAAAATAAATTAAGAGTGTGTACTTTCACAGTATTGTAAAACACATTCTGTAACTTCATTCAGTCACCCCCCCCCCCCCCCCCCCCCGCCCCCCTTGTAACATGACAATGTATCAGAACTTAAGTAATCCATTACATAAGAATTTTGCTAATTTCTTCTTATATGCAAATTTAAATCTATGATGTAGTGTACAGGCTAACAGGGACAAACAGTGATCTGTGTAATGTGATCTGCAACATATGGGACAGAAATATAACACAATTAGACAACTAAACCTACATCCACATGGATACTCTGCAAATCACATCAAAGTGTCTGGCAGAGGGTTCATTGGACCATCTTCACAGGAATTCTCTATTACTCCACTCTTGAAATGTATACAAGAAAAACAAACACCTATATCTTTTTGTGTGAGCTCTATTTCCATTATTTTATTATGATGATCATTTCTCTGACGTAGGTGAGCATTAACAAAATATTCTTGCTTTCAGAGGAGAAAGTTGGCAACTGAAATTTCATGAGAAGTTCTTGCTCCAACGAGAAACCCCTTTGTTTTAATGATGTCCACCCCCAAATCCTGTATCACATCTGTGATGCCCTCTTCCCTATTACTCGATAATACAAAATGTGCTGCCCTTCTTTGAACTTTCTCAATGCACTCCATTAACCGTATATGGTAAAGATCCCACACCATGAAGCAGTACTCCAAAACAGGATGGACAAGCATAGTGTAGGTAAAACTACTACACTATGCATGTCCATCTTCTTTGGAACAAGCATAGTGTAGGTAGTTTTACCTAAACTATGTTTGTCCATCCTCTTTTGGAGTACTGAGGATCCTTACCAGATCTGTTGCATCCTCTCAGTGTTCTGCCAATAAAAACACAGTCTTTGTTTCACCTTCCCCACATCACTTTCTACATGTTCTTTCCATTTTAAGTTGTTTGTAAATGTAACTCCCAGGTATTTAGTTGAATTTAAGGCCTTTACATTTGAAACACTAAATTAAGTTTAATTTATTAGAATCACCCAGACAGAGGAATTAGCACTTTAAGCACTTTTCCTTCTTGAGTAGCAGCATTTCTGCACGAAGGAAAAAAGCAGCATTAACATCTTATTGTGGGAATTTCAGTCTCTTAATTTACTATATATTTCCATGTTCACATATTGTGTTATTTGTGGACAGCATTTTAATCTGTGATATGAAAAATGAAATTTTCTTCCTTTTTGTTATGGTACACACTTTGAAACCAGTTTGCTCCACACAAATGTAGATTACTGAACAATGAATAAACATTTCATACATATAAACTGAAGAAATAGTTTGTTAATGGAAGACTGTTAAAAGCTATCAGACAAAATCCTTCTTCAGATGTAGAAAAGCACTCACGTCTACATCTACATCCATACTCTGCAATCCACCATACGGTGCATGGCAGAGAGTATTTCATACCACAACTAGCATCTTCTCTTCCTGTTCCACTCCCAAACAGAACAAGGGAAAAATGACTGCCTATATGACTCTGTACGAGCCCTAATCTCTCTTATCTTATCTTTGTGGTCTTTCCGTGAAATATAAGTTCGCAACAGTAAAATTGTACTGCAGTCAGCCTCAAATGCTGGTTCTCTAAATTTCCTCAGTAGCGATTCATGAAAAGAATGCCTCCTTTCCTCCAGAGACTCCCACCCGAGTTCCTGAAGCATTTCACACTCGCGTGATGATCAAACCTACCAGTAACAAATCTAGCAGCCGGCCTCTGAATTGCTTCTATGTCCTCTCTCAATCCGACCTGATAGGGATCCCAAATGCTCAAGCAGTACCCAAGAATGGCTCTGAGCACTATGGGACTCAACTGCTGAGTACCCAAGAATACATCATATTAGTGTTTTATAAGCGGTCTCCTTTACAGATGAACCACATCTTCCCAAAATTCTACCAATGAACTGAAGACGACTATCCACCTTCCCCACAACTGCCATTACATGCTTGTCCCACTTCATATCGCTCAGCAATGTTACGCCCAAATATTTAATCGATGTTACTGTGTCAAGAGCTACACTACTAATGGAGTATTCAAACATTATGGGGTTCTTTTTCCTATTCATCTGCATTAATTTACATTTATCTATATGTAGAGTTAGCTTCCATTCTTTACAGCAATTACAAATCCTGTCCAAGTCATCTTGTATCCTCCTACAGTCACTCAACGACGACACCTTCCCATACACCACAGCATCATCAGCAAACAGCCACACATTGCTATCTACCCTATCCAAAAGATCATTTACCGTATTTACTCGAACCTAAGCCACACTTTTTTTCTGGTTTTTGTAATCCAAAAAACTGCTTGCGGCTTAGAATTGAGTGCAAAGTAAGCGGATGTTCTGAAGAAGGTTGGAAGGTGCCGCCACAACTAACTTCTGCCGTCGAATATATGTAGCGCTACACAGGCATACTTTGCAGGCACAAAGATAAATAATGGCGCCAAAAACTCTGTGTCAGTAAATAAATTAAAAGAAAATGTAGAAGAATGTGAACATTATGCCATGTATTCTTTCGTGTTTGCTGCTATCTCATTTAAATGCTGTCTGCCCAATAAACTAAGAAACTAGAGTGAGACAACAGCAAACGCGGAAGAATGTAAATATCTTGTTTGTATTAGTATTATTCTTATGCTGAATAGTGATACAGTCAAGAATGAAGCAAGGCAACTGACTAGATTTTTAAATCTAAGATGACTCTAATTTCTGCGCAGAACGTAATGTACTAAAGAGGTGTCTGCAAAGATTTTAAACAGAGGAAAATTTTCACTAAACTCTTGTTCAGAACATCATACGCAGTCTATTATTTGGTTCTTGTTGATCATTATCAAAGAAAGCAGCAGTGTAAGTAACAACAAATGGCAGTCACTTGCCATTGTTTTGCTTATGAGACAATTCCTCTCTCTCTCTCTCTCTCTCTCTCTCTCTCTCTCTCTCTCTCTCTCGCGGTTGCACGCACAAAAGCAAGCCATGCCGTGAGCAGCGACAGGTCGTAAATACTCATTACCATAATGCGACAAACAATGCATGACACAGCACACTAATGCAGAGTGACGTAAACACCTATTACAAAGAGAATGGCACTTATCAGATCAAAGTAAAATAAGCAACTGATTCAAACCAGACGAAGCACATGGAAAAGGAAGGGTACCCGTACAAATACGGGCAATGGTTACTTGGTAAAGCTTAACTGTTAAGCTTACGACTCAAACTAAACTGCTGTAGCTGTATCTTCATCCATTCAACCTAAATTGTGTCTCATGTTACAATGGACCAACTTTATTTTGATTTTGATGTGCGGTCTAAAACTTTTCTCTCCCCTTGAATTTCGAATGTCAAATTTCAGGTGTGGCTTAGATTCGAGTGCGGCTTATATTCGAGTAAATATGGTATGTAGATAGAAAACAACAGCGGACCTACCACATTTCCCTGGGGCTCTCCAGATGATACCCTCACTTCCGATGAACACTCACCATTGAGAACAACGTACTGGGTTCTATTACTTAAGAGGTCTTTGAGCCACTCACATATTTGGGAACCAATCCCATATGCTTGTACCTTATCATCCATGGTTTGCAAGATATCATGTGAAAAAAGGGCAAGTTGCGTTTTGCAGGAACAATGCTTTCTAAAGCCGTACCGATGCACGGACAGCAATTTCTCTGTCTCAAGGAAATTCATTACATTCAAACTGAGAATATGTTTGAGAATCCTTCAACAAACTAATGTTAAGGATATTGGTCTGTAATTTTGAGGATCCGTCCTTCTACCCTTCTTATACACAGGCGTCACCTGCACTTTTTTCCAGTCACTCGAGACTTTACGTTGGACAAGAGAAACACGATAAATGCAAGCTAAGTAAGGAGCCAATGCAGTAGAGTACTCTCTGTAAAACCGAATTGGAATCCCATCAGGACCTGGCGATTCATTTATTTTCAACCCATTCAGCTGCTTCACAATCCCAGGGATGTGTATCACTATGTCCTCCATATGAGAATCTGTACAAGACCCAAACGGCGGTATGTTTGTATGATCCTCCTGCATGAAAGATATCTCAAATGCTAAATTTAAAATTTCAGCTTTTGTTTTGCTGTCTTCCGTTGCCAGGCCAGACTGACCAGTGAGTGACTGAATGAAAGCCATCAACCTGCTTATCGATATTACGTAAGACCAGAATTGCCTTGGGTTTTCAGCAAGATCTTTTGTTAAGGTATGATGGTGGTAGTGGTTGTATGCTTTGCGCATCGCTCTTTTTACAGCAGCACGAATCTCTACTAACTTCTGCCTGTCCTCATTTTCCCGGTCTTTCTTGCACCGCAAGTGCAACTGTCTATGCTTCCTAAACATTCTCTAAGTTGCGCTGTTAAACCACGGTGGGTCTTTTCCATCCGTAACCCACTTTTTCTGCACATACTTCTCCAATGCATGATTTACAATGTGTTTAAAATTCGACATCCACCATACCTGAAGTAAATGAAGTCGATTCATTTACTAAGTGGGATGCTAACAACTGCTTATCTGCTCTTTCTAGTAAGAATACTCTCCTAGCCTTCTTGACTGCCTTTTTAACTTTCGTAACCATAGTCGTAATGGCAACATCATGATCACTAATCCCTGTCTCAACACTGACACTGTCGATGAGGTCTGGTCTGTTCGTGGCTACCAGATCTAAAATACTTCCATTATGCATTGGCTGTCGATTTAGCTGCTCAAGACAGTTTTTGGATAATGTGTTCAAAAGTAATTCACACAATGGCTTGTCTGTACCACCTGTAATGAATCCATAGACATCCCAGTCTATACTAGGTAGGTTGAAGTCGCCTCCGACTAATATAGCATGATCCGGGTACTTCTGCGATACAGAGTTAGACTCCCTTTGAATGATTCTAGAACTGTCACAGTGGAACCTGGTGGCCAGTAATAACACCCAACAATTAATTTTATTTCTCCTACCCCTGTTAAACGTGTCCAGATAACTTCACAATCACACTCTACTTCAACCTCAGTTGACACAATACTTTTGTCAACTGCAATGAAGACACCACCTCCTACGGTGTCTAATCTGTCTTTCCGATACACGTTCCAACCCTCACTAAATATTTCAGAAATTCCTATCTCAGGGTTCAGCCAGGTCTCAGTCCCGAGAATAATTTGCGCACCACACGCTTCCTGGAGGGCAGTAAATTTAGGAACTTTATTCCGAACACTCTGAAAATTTACTGCTAATATCTTGATAGCTGAAGTGTCTTTACACTAAGCACGTCCTGATTTCCCTGCCTGCACGATGACTGGTGAGTGTTCATCAGGACACCTCGCACTACTGCCTAGCCTAAAAAACCCCATGTGCACGCCACAAGTACTCTGCTGCCCGAGTAGCCGCTTCCTTTGTGTAGTGCACCCCTGACCTATCTAGGGGCATCCTACAATTCCCCACCCAATAGCACAAGTCTAGAAATCTGCAGCCAAGACCATCACAAAGTCGACGAAGCTTCTGGTTGAGACCTTCCACTCGGCTCCGAACCGAAGGACCCCGATCCACTCTGGGAACGATGCTGCAAATATAGAGCTCTGCTTGCACCCCACATGTGAGGCCAGCAGTCTTCACCAAATCTGCCAGCGGCCTGTACGAACTGAGAATCGCCTCACACACATGCACACAAGCACAGTTCACACACTGATACAAGGCTGCTGTTGTGCATGGGCTCTAAGGCCAACGGTGGTTCCCAGCAGTCTCAGCTGGGGTGAATAGTGGGGGTACACAAGAGTTGTGATGAGAAGAGTGTGAGGGAGAGCAGGGTTAAAGGTGAAGGATGATGCTGTAGTGCTGCCTTTGCGAGTGTGCAGGGGCATGGTGGGGACAGTATAGTGGGCTGCTAGATGCAGCACTGGAAGCCTGAGCCGGGGAGTGAGAAAGCGAGAGGAGAGGAGCAGGAGGGAGGGGGGGGGGATTACAAAGGTGTGCTCAGGAGACACAAGATGTATTTGACGCTCAAGAGGGGGCAGAGAAGGGGACAGAGACTGGGGGCACTGACTAGTGATATTTGAGCACTGGGGAGTTGCTGGAAGAAATGATATGTTGTTGGGAGATTCTCACCTACACAATTCACAAAAGCCGTTGTTCCTGGGAATAATCCTGATGGCACAGGCTGTAGAGCTGTCACACATGAGATTGGATGTCATGCTTGGCAACTGGGTGGCTTAGCTGTATCTTTGCTACAGTTTGATGGTGGACATTTGTGCAGACATACAGCTTGTCAGTGGTCATGCCCATGTAAAGACTGGGGTAAGTGGCAGTGGGAGGATATATGGGACAAATCTTCCACATTTGTCAATAACAGTGGTTTAACAATGAAATTTGGAAAATTCTGAGGAAGCAAAGGCTGTTGCACTCTCTGTCCTAAAGAGAACATGCAAATGATGACAGGCATAGATTAGTAGAGATTTGTGTGTCTGTGAAAATACCTATGCACGAAGTATACGACAACTACCAGTCAGACTTTAGCAGAAGATCTGTCTGAGAACCAGAGAAAATTATAGTCCTCTGTAAAGTCACCAAGTGGATCATTTGACCATCACATACAGTCCTGTATGCATAAAATTTCAATGACCATCCCTGGCATAGAGAAGCAACTGAAAGAGTTGACAACAAACAAATCACAAGGTCCGAATGGAATCTCAATTTGGTTTTGCAAAGAATACTCTACAGCACTGGTTCCTTACTTAGCTTGTATTTATTGTGAACCTGTCACCAGCACAATGTTCCAAGTAAGTGACTCGAAAAAAGTGCAAGTGACTCCTGCTCCTGTTTATCAGAATGGTAAAGGAACAGATCAACACAATTACAAATCAATATCCTTAACATCAGTATGCTGCGAAATTCTAGAACATGTTCAGAGCTTGAATGTAATAAATTTGCTAGAGACTTAAAAGCCTATGTCCATGAATTAGTATGGATTTAGAAAGCATCACTCATGCAAAACCAAACTTGCGCTTATCTCACGACATCCTGCAAACTATGGATGAATGGGTAACAGGCAGATTGCATATTTCTAGATTTCCACAAAGCATTTGACACAATGCCCCACTGCAGGCTGTTAACTAAGCTCCAAACATGTGGAATAGGTTTGCAGATACACTATGCAATCAAAAGTATCCCATTCTTCACAGAGTGCTGCACTGAGGTGAGGTATCGATGTCGGTCGGTGAGGCCTGACAGCTAGTCTGCATTCCCAAACATCCCAAAGGTGTTCTATAGAATTCTTGTCAGGACTCTGTGCAGGTCAGTCCATTACAGGGATGTTATTGTTGTGTAACCACTCCATCACAGGTCATGCATTATTAACAGGTGCTTGATCATGTTGAAAGATGCAATCGCCATCCTCGAATTGCTTTTCAACAGTGGGAAGCAAGAAGGTGCTTAAAACATCAATGTACGCCTGTGCTGTGATAGTGCCATGCAAAATAACAGGGGGTGCATGCCCCCTCCCTGAAAAATACTGCCACACCATAACACCACCACCTCTGAGTTTTACTGTTGGCACTACACACACTGGCAGATGAAGTTCAATGGGCATTCGCCATACTCACATCCTGCCATCGGATTGCCACGTCGTGTACCACGATTCGTCACTCCACAAAATGTTTTTCCACTGTTCAATCATCCAATGTTTATGCTCCTTTCACCAAGCGAGGTGTTGTTTGGCAATCACCAGCATGATGTGTGGCTTATGAGCAGCCGCTCGACCATGAAATTCAAGTTTTCTTATCTTCCGCCTAACTGTCATAGCACTTACAGGGGATCCTGATGCAGTATGGAATTCCTGTTTGATGGTCTGGATAGATGTCTGCCTATTACACATAATGACCCTCTTCAACTGTCGGTAGACTCTGTCAGTCAACAGACAAAATCAGCCTGTACGCTTTTGTGCTGTGTGTGTCCCTTCATGTTTAGACTTAACTATCACACTGGAAATGGTGGACCTAGGGATGTTTAGGAGTGTGGAAATCTTGTGTACAGATATATGACTCAAGTGACACCCAATCACCTGACCACATTTGAAGTCTGTGAGTTCCGTGGAGTGCCCCATTTTGCTCTCTCACAATGTCTAATGACTACTGAGGTCACTGCTATGGAATACCTGGCAGTAGGTGGCAGCACAATGCTGCCTAATATGAAAAACATATGTTTTTAGGGGGGGGTCTGGATACTTTTGATAACATAGTGCATGTGTGGGGCTCGAATACTTCTTAAGTAATAGAATCCAGTGTATTATTGCTGGTGAGTTCTCGTCAGAGACAAGAGTATCATCAAGAATGGCCCAGAGAAGTGAGATAGGGACACTATTAACTTCTACATACATAAACAATGTGGTGGACAGGGTGAGCAGCAATCTGCTGCTGTTTGCTGATAATGCTGTGGTGTATGGGAAGGTGTTAGACTTGAGTGACTGTGGGCAGATACAAGATGACGTAAGACAAATTTTCTAGTTTGGTTTGATGAATAGAAGCTAGTTCTAAGTACAGATAAATGTAGGTGAATGTGGATGAGTATGAGAAAAAAACCATGATGTTCATGTACAACATTATTAGTCAAAATATCCACGGGTGTGCTGCCGGTCTATAGTGTCCAACGGGCACAATATTTCGGCGATCATACATGTCGCCATCATCTGATGATGGCGACATGTATGATCGCCGAAATATTGTGCCCGTTGGACACTATAGACCGGCAGCACACCCGTGGATATTTTGACTATCAAATACGCCGGGAGAAACTCAAGAATTACAACATTATTAATATCCTGCTTGACACTGTTGAGTTGTTTAAACGTAAGAGCACAGTGTTTCAAACCATTATGACATGGTATGAGCATGTCAGGATTGTAGCAAGGGAAGGTGAATGACTGACTTCAGTTTATTGGGAGAATTTTAGTAAAGTGTGGTCCAAGTGTAAAGAAGTCACATATAGGACACTAGTGGGACCTATTCTTGAGTACTGCTCAAGCATTTGGGAACCACACCAGGTTGGATTAAAGGAAGACGTCAAACAAATTCAGAGGCAAGTTGCTATATTTGTTACTGTTAAGTTTGAGAACACACAAGTATTATGGAGATTCTTTCGGAACTCAAATGGGAATCTCTGGAGTGAAGGTGACATTTTTTTCAAGGAGTGCTACTGGGAACATTTAGAGAAATCGCATTTGATCTTCGTTGCAGAATGATTCTACTGTCATATACGTACATTTTGTGTAAGAACTATAAGGGCACATGTATGTAGAAATACATCACATTTACGTTCAGTTAAGAGCCCCCCCCCCCCCTCACCCCACACACACATAGTGCAGGGGGTTGGGAGCAGAGGTTGAAAAGAGGGCTACACAATACCTGGCTTCCTGGAAAGAAGCTCTGATGATGAGTGCAGAGTAGTTCAAAGACTCAAATGTCTGTTTATGGTAATAGATGTTTCCTCTACCACTGAGGCCTTTGGTATGGACAATTTTTTATAAATCTGTTGATGTAACAGAGTGAGGTCTTGCCTTGAAAGAAATGTTTAATCTTCTTTTTGTTTTGTCTTAAGAAGCTTGAGAAAAAAAGAAAGAGATATTAGTTGGTAGTCTCCTACATCTTTTCAGGGTCTTGAGCCATTACCTCCTTTTTGTATAACTCATTTGTATGGTAACATCTTAGAGCATCTGATAAATATCTTTTCAAATGGTTAATTAATTATTGAGGACAAAGATTTCAACATGTTATTATATTAGAAGTTGCTTTCATAACTCTGTGGGGTACTCCAACACAACTCTCAGTTTATTCAATTTAGTGTTTATCCATTTGATCCATTCAATTTACACTGAAAGTTATTAAAATTTTACAAACACACACATTGGATGCGACAAATGACAAATGCGCAAACAATGTAGTACATGGTAGGGTATGCAAATGATTATAATTATAGTGCAGCTGCAGAAAGCAGGTAGGAGCAACATATGTATGTAAGGCAAGATGAAGATGATACAGCAGGCTTTTCACTTGAGCATCAGCTGTTCATGAGAACAGCCTTTTCTGTCTTGTGTAGGAAGGAGAAATATCTAATAGGAGATGTCAGAAATTGCCAGCAATAAGACCATAGCATATCGAGAACGCAGTTTATAGGTCTTCAGTACTGCTGCATGTGTTGAATGGAATCCCATGATAACTACATGAATAAGAAATGGTGGGTTCCATGCTGTATCTTGGCAGCCCTGTATCACTAGCACCCTAGGGTACAGATGTACAGTACAGTTGGCCACGTCTCATACCTAGGGTCATGAAATAAAAACCTTCATATGGAAAAAGAATAATAAAAATAATGAAGAGTGTACCTACCCCCATAAACCATGGACCTTGCTGTTGGTGGGGAGACTTGTGTGCCTCAGCGATACAGATGGCTGTACCGTAGGTGCAACCACAACGGAGGGGTATCTGTTGAGAGGCCAGACAAACATGTGGTTCCTGAAGAGGGGCAGCAGCCTTTTCAGTAGTTGCAGGGGCAACAGTCTGGATGATTGACTGATATGGCCTTGCAACACTAACCAAAACGGCCTTGCTGTGCTGGTACTGCGAACGGCTGAAAGCAAGGGGAAACTACAGCCGTAATTTTTCCCGAGGGCATGCAGCTTTACTGTATGGTTAAATGATGATGGCATCCTCTTGGGTAAAATATTCCAGAGGTAAAATAGTCCCCCATTCGGATCTCCGGGCTCCCTGCCGCCGTTGGATAAGCAGCTGAGCAGCAAGTCGTATACTCCTAGCTCACTCGTTTGCTACATAGTTTAATTCTTAATTTCTTTGCGTGTTTTTGGTACTTGCATTGTTTAATTCATAAATTTCGGGCGTATTATAGTATTTGAGAGTTGTAGCATCGCGTTTTTAGTACCTGAATAGTGTAAATTCGCGTAGTCGTTTGTCTACTGTTTTTGTTTTGAACGGCCAGTGTCGGTTGGTCACAGTCAGTGTGCTCCCTGCCGCCGTTGGATAAGCAGCTGAGCAGCAAGTCGTATACTCCTAGCTCACTCATTTGTTACATAGTTTAATTCTTAATTTCTTTGGGTGTTTTTGGTACTTGCATTGTTTAATTCATAAATTTCGGGTGTATTATAGTATTTGAGAGATGTAGCACCGCGTTTTAGTACCTGAATAGTGTAAATTCGCGTAGTCGTTTGTCTACTGTTTTTGTTTTGAACGGCCAGTGTCGGTTAGTCACAGTCAGTGTGCTCCCTGCCGCCGTTGGATAAGCAGCTGAGCAGCAAGTCGTATACTCCTAGCTCACTCATTTGTTACATAGTTTAATTCTTAATTTCTTTGCGTGTTTTTGGTACTTGCATTGTTTAATTCATAAATTTCGGGCGTATTATAGTATTTGAGAGTGTAGCATCGCGTTTTAGTACCTGAATAGTGTAATTTCGCTTAGTCTCCTTCCGCCGCCGAGCAGTGTCAGCAGTGCGCAAGTAGCAGCATTACTGCATTTACTAGGCAATCTTGTATTTTAATAACCGTTTAAATTTTGTCGATTTGTTTGCGCTCTCTGTAGATTAGTTCAGACGTTCTTTGTAAAACAGTTTTTAGCATGGATAGGGACTGCAACTGCTGTGTTCGGATGCAGGCTGAGTTGGCATCCCTTCGCTCCCAGCTTCAGGCAGTGTTGGCTTCGGTCACACAGCTTGAGGCTGTTGCCAATGGGCATCACTGTGGGGGTCCGGATGGAGGTTTGTCGGGGACGGCCAGCTCGTCCCACGCATCCCCTGATCGGACTACGACTGTGGTTGCCCGGGATACTGCCCACATTGAGGCTGATCCCTCACCTGTGGTAGAGTGGGAGGTCGTTTCAAGGTGTGGCAGGGGGCGAAAGACATTCCGGAGGGCTGAACGGAAAGCCTCTCCAGTTTGTCTGACGAACCGGTTTCAGGCTCTGTCTCAGGCTGATACTGATCTTCGGCCTGACATGGCTGCTTGTCCTGTTCCAGAGGTTGCCCCTCAGTCTGCAAGATCCGGGCAGTTGCAGAGGGTGGGCTTACTGGTAGTTGGGAGCTCCAACGTCAGGCGCGTAATGGGTCCCCTTAGGGAAATGGCAGAAAGAGAGGGGAAGAAAACCAATGTGCACTCCGTGTGCATACCGGGGGGAGTCATTCCAGATGTGGAAAGGGTCCTTCCGGATGCCATGAAGGGTACAGGGTGCACCCATCTGCAGGTGGTCGCTCATGTCGGCACCAATGATGTGTGTCGCTATGGATTGGAGGAAATCCTCTCTGGCTTCCGGCGGCTATCTGATTTGGTGAAGACTGCCAGTCTCGCTAGCGGGATGAAAGCAGAGCTCACCATCTGCAGCATCGTCGACAGGACTGACTGCGGACCTTTGGTACAGAGCCAAGTGGAGGGTCTGAATCAGAGGCTGAGACGGTTCTGCGACCATGTGGGCTGCAGATTCCTCGACTTGCGCCATAGGGTGGTGGGGTTTCGGGTTCCGCTGGATAGGTCAGGAGTCCACTACACGCAACAAGCGGCTACACGGGTAGCAGGGGTTGTGTGGCGTGGGCTGGGCGGTTTTTTAGGTTAGATGGCCTTGGGCAAGTACAGAAAGGGCAACAGCCTCAACGGGTGCGGGGCAAAGTCAGGACATGCGGGGACCAAGCAGCAATCGGTATTGTAATTGTCAACTGTCGAAGCTGCGTTGGTAAAGTACCGGAACTTCAAGCGCTGATAGAAAGCACCGAAGCTGAAATCGTTATAGGTACAGAAAGCTGGCTTAAGCCAGAGATAAATTCTGCCGAAATTTTTACAAAGGTACAGATGGTGTTTAGAAAGGATAGATTGCATGCAACCGGTGGTGGAGTGTTCGTCGCTGTTAGTAGTAGTTTATCCTGTAGTGAAGTAGAAGTGGATAGTTCCTGTGAATTATTATGGGTGGAGGTTACACTAAACAACCGAACTAGGTTAATAATTGGCTCCTTTTACCGACCTCCCGACTCAGCAGCATTAGTGGCAGAACAACTGAGAGAAAATTTGGAATACATTTCACATAAATTTTCTCAGCATGTTATAGTCTTAGGTGGAGATTTCAATTTACCAGATATAGACTGGGACACTCAGATGTTTAGGACGGGTGGTAGGGACAGAGCATCGAGTGACATTATACTGAGTGCACTATCCGAAAATTACCTCGAGCAATTAAACAGAGAACCGACTCGTGGAGATAACATCTTGGACCTACTGATAACAAACAGACCCGAACTTTTCGACTCTGTATGTACAGAACAGGGAATCAGTGATCATAAGGCCATTGCAGCATCCCTGAATATGGAAGTTAATAGGAATATAAAAAAAGGGAGGAAGGTTTATCTGTTTAGCAAGAGTAATAGAAGGCAGATTTCAGACTACCTAACAGATCAAAACGAAAATTTCTGTTCCGACACTGACAATGTTGAGTGTTTATGGAAAAAGTTCAAGGCAATCGTAAAATGCGTTTTAGACAGGTACGTGCCGAGTAAAACTGTGAGGGACGGGAAAAACCCACCGTGGTACAACAACAAAGTTAGGAAACTACTGCGAAAGCAAAGAGAGCTCCACTCCAAGTTTAAACGCAGCCAAAACCTCTCAGACAAACAGAAGCTAAACGATGTCAAAGTTAGCGTAAGGAGGGCTATGCGTGAAGCGTTCATTGAATTCGAAAGTAAAATTCTATGTACCGACTTGACAGAAAATCCTAGGAAGTTCTGGTCTTACGTTAAATCAGTAAGTGGCTCGAAACAGCATATGCAGACACTACGGGATGATAATGGCATTGAAACAGAGGATGACACGCATAAAGCTGAAATACTAAACACCTTTTTCCAAAGCTGTTTCACAGAGGAAGACCGCACTGCAGTTCCTTCTCTAAATCCTCGCACAAACGAAAAAATGGCTGACATCGAAATAAGTGTCCAAGGAATAGAAAAGCAACTGGAATCACTCAATAGAGGAAAGTCCACTGGACCTGACGGGATACCAATTCGATTCTACACAGAGTACGCGAAAGAACTTGCCCCCCTTCTAACAGCCGTGTACCGCAAGTCTCTAGAGGAACGGAGGGTTCCAAATGATTGGAAAAGAGCACAGATAGTCCCAGTCTTCAAGAAGGGTCGTCGAGCAGATGCGCAAAACTATAGACCTATATCTCTTACGTCGATCTCTTGTAGAATTTTAGAACATGTTTTTTGCTCGCGTATCATGTCATTTCTGGAATCCCAGAATCTACTATGTAGGAATCAACATGGATTCCGGAAACAGCGATCGTGTGAGACCCAACTCGCCTTATTTGTTCATGAGACCCAGAAAATATTAGATACAGGCTCCCAGGTAGATGCTATTTTTCTTGACTTCCGGAAGGCGTTCGATACAGTTCCGCACTGTCGCCTGATAAACAAAGTAAGAGCCTACGGAATATCAGACCAGCTGTGTGGCTGGATTGAAGAGTTTTTAGCAAACAGAACACAGCATGTTGTTATCAATGGAGAGACGTCTACAGACGTTAAAGTAACCTCTGGCGTGCCACAGAGGAGTGTTATGGGACCATTGCTTTTCACAATATATATAAATGACCTAGTAGATAGTGTCGGAAGTTCCATGCGGCTTTTCGCGGATGATGCTGTAGTATACAGAGAAGTTGCAGCATTAGAAAATTGTAGCGAAATGCAGGAAGATCTGCAGCGGATAGGCACTTGGTGCAGGGAGTGGCAACTGACCCTTAACATAGACAAATGTAATGTATTGCGAATACATAGAAAGAAGGATCCTTTATTGTATGATTATATGATAGCGGAACAAACACTGGTAGCAGTTACGTCTGTAAAATATCTGGGAGTATGCGTGCGGAACAATTTGAAGTGGAACGATCATATAAAATTAATTGTTGGTAAGGCGGGTACCAGGTTGAGACTCATTGGGAGAGTGCTTAGAAAATGTAGTCCATCAACAAAGGAGGTGGCTTACAAAACACTCGTTCGACCTATACTTGAGTATTGCTCATCAGTGTGGGATCCGTACCAGGTCGGGTTGACGGAAGAGATAGAGAAGATCCAAAGAAGAGCGGCGCGTTTCGTTACCGGGTTATTTGGTAACCGTGATAGCGTTACGGAGATGTTTAGCAAACTCAAGTGGCAGACTCTGCAAGAGAGGCGCTCTGCATCGCGGTGTAACTTGCTCGCCAGGTTTCGAGAGGGTGCGTTTCTGGATGAGGTATCGAATATATTGCTTCCCCCTACTTATACCTCCCGAGGAGATCACGAATGTAAAATTAGAGAGATTAGAGCGCTCACGGAGGCTTTCAGACAGTCGTTCTTCCCGCGAACCATACGCGACTGGAACAGGAAAGGGAGGTAATGACAGTGGCACGTAAAGTGCCCTCCGCCACACACCGTTGGGTGGCTTGCGGAGTATCAATGTAGATGTAGATGTAGATGACTACTCAAGAGGACGTCGTTATCAAGAGAAAGAAAACTGGCATTCTACAGATCGGAGCGTGGAATGTCAGATCCCTTAATCGGGCAGGTAGGTTAGAAAATTTAAAAAGGGAAATGGATAGGTTAAAGTTAGAGATAGTGGGAATTAGTGAAGTTCGGTGGCAGGAGGAACAAGACTTTTGGTCAAATGAATACAGGGTTATAAATACAAAATCAAACAGGGGTAATGCAGGAGTAGGCTTAATAATGAATAAAAAAAATAGGAGTGTGGGTAAGCTACTACCAACAGGATAGTGAACACATTATCGTGGCCAAGATAGACATGAAGCCCATGCCTACTACAGTAGTACAAGTTTATATGCCAACTAGCTCTGCAGATGACGAAGAAATTGATAAAATGTATGATGAGATAAAAGAAATTATTCAACTAGTGAAGGGAGACGAAAATTTAATAGTCATGGGTGACTGGAATTTGAGAGTAGAAAAAGGGAGAGAAGGAAACATAGTGGGTGAATATGGATTGGGGGAGAGAAGTGAAAGAGGAAGCCGTCTGGTAGAATTTTGCACAGAGCGTAACTTAATCGTAGCTAACACTTGGTTCAAGAATCATAAAAGAAGGTTGTATACATGGAAGAATCCTGGAGATACTAGAAGGTATCAGATAGATTATATAATGGTAAGACAGAGATTTAGGAACCAGGTTTTAAATTGTAAGACATTTCCAGGGGCAGGTATGGACTCTGACCACAATCTATTGGTTATGAACTGTAGATTTAAACTGAAGAAACTGCAAAAATGTGGGAATTTAAGGAAATGGAACCTGGATAAACTGACTAAACCAGAGGTTGTACAGAGTTTCAGGGAGAGCATAAGGGAACAAATGACAGGAACGGGGGAAAGAAATACAGTAGAAGAAGAATGGGTAGCTCTGAGGGATGAAGTAGTGAAGGCAGCAGAGGATCAAGTAGGTAAAAAGACGAGGGCTAGTAGAAATTCTTGGGTAACAGAAAAAATATTGAATTTAATTGATGAAAGGAGAAAATATAAAAACACAGTAAATGAAGCAGGCAAAAGGGAATACAAACATCTCAAAAATGAGATCGACAGGAAGTGCAAAATGGCTAAGCAGGGATGGCTAGAGGACAAATGTAAGGATGTAGAGGCTTATCTCACTAGGGGTAGGATAGATACTGCCTACAGGAAAATTAAAGAGACCTTTGGAGAAAAGGGAGCCACTTGTATGAATATCAAGAGCTCAGATGGAAACACAGTTCTTAGCAGAGAAGGGAAAGCAGAAAGGTGGAAGGAGTATATAGAGGGTCTATACAAGGGCAATGTACTTGAGGACAACATCATGGAAATGGAAGAGGATGTAGATAAAGATGAAATGGGAGATACGATACTGCGTGAAGAGTTTGACAGAGCACTGGAAGATCTGAGTCGAAAACAAGGCCCCAGGAGTAGAAAACATTCCATTGAGACTACTGACGGCCTTGGGAGAGCCAGTCCTGACAAAACTCTACCATCTAGTGAGCAAGATGTATGAAACAGGCGAAATACCCTCAGACTTCAAGAAGAATATAATAATTCCAATCCCAAAGAAAGCAGGTGTTGAAAGATGTGAAAATTACCGAACTATCAATTTAATAAGTCACAGCAGCAAAATACTAATGCGAATTCTTTACAGATGAATGGAAGATCAGTTTGGATTCCGCAGAAATGTTGGAACACGTGAGGCAATACTTACCCTATGACTTATCTTAGAAAATAGATTAAGGAAAGGCAAACCTACATTTCTAGCATTTGTAGACTTAGAGAAAGCTTTTGAAAATGTTGACTGGAATAATCTCTTTCAAATTCTAAAGGTGGCAGGGGTAAAATACAGGTAGCGAAAGGCTATTTACAATTTGTACAGAAACCAGATGGCAGTTATAAGAGTCGAGGGGCATGAAAGGGAAGCAGTGGTTGGGAAGGGAGTGAGACAAGGTTGTAGCCTGTCCCCGATGTTATTCAATCTGTATATTGAGCAAGCAGTAAAGGAAACAAAAGAAAAATTTGGAGTAGGTATTAAAGTCCACGGAGAAGAAATAAAAACGTTGAGGTTGCCGATGACATTGTAATTCTGTCAGAGACAGCAAAGGACTTGGAATTGCAGTTGAACAGAATGGACAGTGTCTTGAAAGGAGGATATAAGATGAACATCAACAAAAGCAAAATGGAATGTAGTCAAATTAAGTCGGGTGATGCTGAGGGAATTAGATTAGGAAATGAGACACTTAAAGTAGTAAAGGAGTTTTGCTATTTGGGGAGCAAAATAACTGATGATGATTGAAGTAGAGAGGGTATAAAATGTAGACTGGCAATGGCAAAGAAAGTGTTTCTGAAGAAGAGAAATTTGTTAACATCGAGTATAAATTTAAGTGTCAGGAAGTCGTTTCTGAAAGTATTTGTAAGGAGTGTAGCCATGTATGGAAGTGAAACGGGGACGATAAATAGTTTGGACAAGAAGAGAATAGAAGTTTTCGAAATGTGGTGCTCCAGAAGAATGCTTGCTGAATATTAGATGGGTAGATCACGTAACTAATGAGGAGGTATTGAATAGAATTGGGGAGAAGAGGAGTTTGTGGCACAACTTGACAAGAAGAACGGACCGGTTGGTAGGACATGTTCTGAGGCATCAAGGGATCACAAATTTAGCATTGGAGGGCAGCTTGGAGGGTAAAAATCATAGAGGGAGATCAAGAGATGAATACACTAAGCAGATTCAGAAGGATGTAGGTTGCAGTAAGTACTGGGAGATGAAGAAGCTTGCACAGGATAGAGTAGCATGGAGAGCTGCATCAAACCAGTCTCAGGACTGAAGACAACAACAACGACAACAACAACAACAACCAATATGATCTACCACCAAGCCCATTTCCAAAGAGCTTAATACATGCATCAAAAAAAGTTTTGCGTCACCTCGCATCCAAGAGTTTCGGAATCCGTGCAGAAAACTGGAACAGAGATCAAGATAAACATCATTTTCACCCTCTTTTTTGCTCATGAAAACCACACACTTCATGTTGTACCACCATACACCGAGACCTTCAGAGGTGGTGTTCCAGATTGCTGAACACACCGGTACCTCTGATACCCAGCAGCACATCGTCTTGCACTGATGCATACCTGTATTTGTCATGGCATACTATCCACAAGTTCCTCAAGGCACTGTTGGTCCAGACTGTCCCACTCCTCAATGGCAGTTTGGCATAGATCTCTCAGAGTGGTTGGTGGGACACATCATCCACAAACAGCCCTTTTCAATCTATCCCAGGCATGTTCGATAGGGTTCACGTCTGGAGAAAATGCTGCCCACTCTAGTCGAGCGATGTTGTTATCCTTAAGGAAGTCATTCATAAGATGTGCACAATGGGTGTGTGAATTGTCATCCATGAAGACAAATGTCTCGCCTATATACTGCCGATATGGTTGCACTATTAGCCAGAGGATGGCATTCACGTGTAGTACAGCCATTATGGCGCTTCCTACAACCACAAGTGGCATATGTCGGCCCCACATAATGCCACCTCAAAACAGCAGGGAACCTCTACCTTGCTGCACTTGCTGGATAGTGTGTCTACGATATTCAACAAGGGAAGTGTCCAGGCATCTTAAAGTGAACCAAAAGCGATGTTGTTCGGACATGGGGGAGATACAGAGTGACAGGAACTGTCAATGACATGCCTCGCTCAGGCCGCCCAAGGGCTACTTATAACTGCAGTGGATGGGCACTGCCTATGGATTACGGCTCGGAGGAACCCTGACAGCAATGCCACCACGTTGAATAATGTTTTTCGTGCAGCCACAGGATGTTATGTTATGACTTAAATTGTCGCAATAGGCTACATGATACGCAGCTTCACTCCAAAGATCCATCTTTGCAACCACAACACTATGCAGCACTGTACAAATGGGCTCAACAACAAGCCAAATGGACTGCTCAGCATTGGCATCATGATCTCTTCACCAATGAGTGTCGCATATACCTTCCACCAGACAATCGTTGGGGTGCAACCCGGTCAGGCTGAACGCCTTAGACACACTGTCCAGTCAGTGCAGTAAGGTGGAGGTTCCCTGCTGTTTTGGGGTGGCATTATGTGGGACCGACGTACCCAGTCAGGGTTGCCTCTAAACACGTCTATGACGATTGTCTGTTTGAAGAGACACTCATTGGTGAAGAGAACATGATGCCAATCCTGAGCGGTCCATTTGGAATGTTGTTGGACCCATCTGTACCATGCTGCACGGTGCCATGGTTGCAAAGATGGATCTCGCCATGGATGTTGGGAGTGAAGTTTCGCTACATACAGCCTATTGCGCACAGTTTGAGTCATAACACGATGACCTGTAGCTGCACCAAAAGCATTATTCAACATGGTGGCTTTGCTGTCAGGGTTTTTCTGAGCCATAATCTGTAGGTAGCGGTCATCCACTGCAGTAGTAGCCCTTGGGCGGCCTGAGCGAGGCATGTCATCAACAGTTCCTGTCTCTCTGTATCTCCTCCATGTCTGAACAACATCTCTTTGGTTCACTCAAAGATGGCTGGACACTTCCCTTGTTGAGAGCCCTTCCTGACACAATGTGGATGTGTAGCCACAGTACTGGTCGTCTAGGCATGATTGAACTACAGACAACACAAGTCATGTACCTCCTGCCTGGTGGAATGATTGGAACTGATCAGCTGTAGGGCACCCTCCATCTAATAGGCGCTGCTCATGCAGGGTTGTTTACATCTTTGGGAGGATTTAGTGACATCTGTGAACAGTCAAAGGGACTGTGTCTGTGATACAATATCCACAGTCAATGTCTATCTTCAGGAGTTCCGGAAACTGGGATGCTGCAAAACTTTTTTTGATGTGTGTATACTGCCAATCCCCTGAATTTACATTCTAGAGACAGTTTTTTTTGTCAAAAAATATTGATTTGTTAACAACAAATGGAGAAATCCACAGCCTTGACACAAGAACAGAAACAAACAAGCATCTGGTAGTACAAAGATTAAACTGAAATCACAATGGGGTGAAAAATATGGGCAGCCAACTACCCAACAAACAACCCCTACCAATTAAAAACAAAAGAATACCTTCAGGAAGAAAGTTAAGGATTTATTAATGAAACATGCTTTTTATTCTGTTGATGAGAACCTGAAGGCAAACATGCATAAACTATTTGACCTTGATCTCTCCCTCACAGTGCTCAACAGTAAAATTTCTATTTCTCACTGTTTCATAGAGTTATATAGAAATAATATGCTTCCATTTACATGTAACAAGATCTATTAAGATATTACCAAGTATTTTCTATATTTTAGTATGATAAAATGGACATTGATCGTTTGGCACTCAAGCTATTCTAACCATTATTGTGTTTTGTACAAATCTAATTTGCCTGTTCGGTTATTGCTGTTATTACTTATGATGTGCTGTTGTTTGCAAATATAATGTGTAAAAATGTACTAAACATTAGCCCCACATCTTTGTGATTATACGGTATAGGATGTCTAGGCTTGAAATAAACAAAAAATTTCTGCCATAAGAGCCTGCAATATCGGTTACTGCATGACAAAAAGGGTAGGAGAGCAACTCCAGCATACTTTTTGGGTACTGATGCTTCTCCACACAAACAGCATTCAATTCATGATCTACAGAACCCAATGATATGACCACAGGTGTCCTTGTGTAAACTAAACATGCTCCATTCTGTTGCCTTCCCTGCCAATAGTTTGCCAAATACCACACTGTATATTTATGAAGATAGTAACTGTTCTCGAAAGAACAGATACCATTGATGACTGTGCAGCTTCTCTAGAATAAATGATAATTAGTTGAAACCCTCAGCTGCCAGCAGGTATTGTTGATATACCTTGATGGGGACAGCTGAAAATGTGTGCCCCAACTGGGGCAACCCGACATGTTGCCCGAACTCTTACGGGAATTCTCACCTTAGTGTGCATGATTTATGAGTGAATGGGTAAACACCTATTAGCTACATTACATATGTAGATTGTGGACAGTTGGGAATATGGGTCTCACGGGAAGCATGCAAGGGAGCATGCAAGGGATAAGTCCCTGCAGTTGCACTATTCATCTATGTCCTCAGTGGCTCAGATGGATAGAGTGTCTGCCATGTAAGCAGGAGATCCCGGGTTTGAGTCCCGGTCGGGGCACACATTTTCAGGTATATCCTCGATGTATATCAATAACCCCTGTCAGCAGCTTAGGGTTTCAATTAATTATCACTTGCATTTTATATTTACTGAAATGTGTCTGTGTTTCTAGAATGTATACATGACAGAAGAACATGACTGTCTCCCTTGCACTGTTGTTGTGGTCTTCAGTCCGTACACTGCATTGATGCAGCTCTCCATGCTACTCTATCCTGTGCAAGTTTCTTCATCTCCAAGTAACTACTCCACCCTACACTTTTCTGAATCTGCTTAGTGTATTCATCTCGTCGTCTCCCTCCATGATTTTTATCCTCCATGCTGCTCTCCAATACTAATTTGGTGACACCTTGATCCCTAAGAACATGTCCTACCAACCTATCCCTTCTTCTAGTCAAGTTGTGCCACAAACTTCTCTTCTCCCTCATTTTGTTCAGTATCTCCTCATTAGTTATGTGATCTACCCATCTAATCTTTAGCATCCTTCTGTAGCACCACACCTCAAAATCTTCTATTCTCTTCCTGTCTAAATTTTTATCGTCCATGATTCACATCCATACATGACTACACTCCACACAAATACTTTTGGAAAAGACTTCCTGACACTTAAATCTATACCCAATGTTAACAAATTTCTCTTCTCCAGAAACACTTTCCTTGTCATTGCCAGTCTACATTTTATATCCTCTCTACTTCAACCATCATGAGTTATTTTGCTCCCTAAATAGCAAATATCATCTACTACTTTAAGTGTCTCATTTCCTAATCTAATTCCCTCAGCATCACCTGGTTTAATTAGACTACATTTCATTATCCTCATTTTGCTTTTGTTCATTTTCATCTTATGTCTTCCTTTGAAAATGCTGTCCATTCCATTCAACTGCTCTTGCATGTCCTTTGCTGTCTCTGACAGAATTACAACGTCATTGGCAAACCTCAAAGTTTTTACTTCTTCTCCATGGATTTTAATTCCTTATCCAATTTTTTTCTTTTGTTTCCGTCACTGCTTGCTCAATATATAGATTGAGTAGCATTGGGGATAGGCTACAACCCTATCTCACACCCTTCCACTCACTGCTTCCCTTTCATACCCCTCAACTCTTGTAACTACCCTCTGTTTTCTGTACAAAATGTAAATAGCTTTTTGCTCACTAGATTTGACCCCCGCCATCATAAGAATTTGAAAGAGAGTATTCAAGTAAATGATGTCAAAAGCTTTCTCTAGGTCTACAAATGCTAGAAACATATGTTTGCCTTTCCTTAATGTATCTTCTAAGATAAGTCATAGGGTCAGTACTGCCTCACGTGTTCCAACACTTTTATGGAAACCAAACTGATCTTCCCGAAGGTCAACATCTGCCAGTTTTTCCATTCATCTGTAAAGAATTCATGTCAGTATTTTGAAACTGTGACTTACAAAACTGATAATTCGATAATTTTCACACCTGTCAATACCTGCTATCTTTGGGATTGGAATTATTATATTTTTCTTGAAGTCTGAGGGTATTTCACCGGTCTCATTCATCTTGTTCACCAGATGGTAGAGATTTCTCAGGATTGGCTCTCCCAAGTTTATCAGTAGTTCTAATGGAATGTTGTCTACTCTCAGGGCCTTGTTTCAACTTAGGTCTTTCAATGCTCTGTCAAATTCTTCATGCAGTATCGTATCTCCGATTTCATCTTCCCCTATGTCCTCTTCCATTTCCATAATATTGCCTCGAGAACATTGCCCTTGTACAGACCCTCCACATACTCCTTCCACCTTCCTGCTTTCCCTTCTTTGCTTAGAACTGCTTTATCATCTGAGCTTTTGATATTCATAAAGTGGCTATCTTTTCTCCAAAGATCTCTTTAATTTTCCCGTAGGCAGCACCTATCTTACCCCTAGTGATACATGCCTCTACATCCTTACATTTGTCATCTAGCCATCTCTGCTTAGCCATTTTGCACTTCCTGTTGATCTATTTTTGAGAAGTTTGTATTCCTTTTTGCCAGCTTAATTTACTGCATTTTTATATTTTCTCCTTTCATCAATTATTTCAATATCTCCTCTGTTACCCAAGGATTTCTACTAGCCCTCATCACAATTGATCCTCTGCTGCCTTCACTATTTCATCTCTCAAAGCTACCCATTCTTCTTCTACTGTATTTCTTTCCCTTGTTTTTGTCAATCACTCCCTAATGCTCTCTCTGAAACTCTATACAACCTGCAGTTCTTTCAGTTTATCCACATCCCATCTCCTTAAATTCCCACCTTTTTGCAGTTTATTCAGTTTTAATCTATAGTTCATAACCAACGAATTGTGGTCAGAGTCCACATCTGCCCCTGGAAATGACTTACAATTTAAAACCTGGCTCCTAAATCTCTGTCTTACCATTGTATAATCTATCTGAAACCTTCCAGTGCCTCCAGGCCTCTTCCATGTATACAGCCTTTCTTCATGGTTCTTAAGCCAAGTGTTAGCTGTGATTAAAATTCTACCATGCAGCTTCCTCTTTCATTCCTTATTCCCATTCCATATTCACCTACTACTTTTCCTTCTCTTCCTTTTTCTACTAGCGAATTCCAGTCCTCCATGACTATTAAATTTTCGTCTCCTTCACTATCTGAATAATTTCTTTTATCTCGTCATACTTTTCTTCAATCTCTTCATCATCTGTGGAGTTAGTTGGCATATAAACTTGTACTACTGTGGTAGGCGTGGGCTTTGTGTCTACCTTGGCTACAGTAATGTGTTCATTATGCTGTTCATAGTAGCATATTCACATTCCTATTTTTTTATTCATTAATAAGCCTACTCCTGCATTACCCCTAATTGATTTTGTATTTGCAACCCTATATTTGCCTGACCAGAAGTCTTATTTCTCCTGCCACCAAACTTCACTAGTTCCCAATATATCTAACTTCAAACCTACCCATTTCCCTTTCTAAATTTTCTAACCTACCTGCCTGATTAAGGGATCTTACACTCCGCACCCTGATCTGTAGAGTGCCAGTTTTGTTTCTCCTCATAACGACATCCTCCTGAATATTCTCTGCCTGGAGATCCAAATGTGGGACTATTTTACCTCTGGAATATTTTACCCGAGAGGACACAATCATAATTTAACCATACACTAAAGCTGCACAGCCTCAAGAAGAATTATGGCCGTAGTTTTCCCATTACTTTCAGCTGTTTGCAATAACATCACAGCAAGATTGTTTTACTTAATGTTACAAGGCCAGATCAGTCAATTATCCAGGCTGTTGCTCCTGCAGCTAGTGAAAAGGCTGCTGCCCCTCTTCAGAAACCGCGCGTTTCTCTGGCCTCTTAACAGATACCCCTCCATTGTGGTTGTACCTACAGTAGGGCTATCTGTAATGCCGAGACTCGCAAGCCTTCCCATTAACAGCAAGGTCCATGGGGGGAGGGGGGGGGGGGGTGCTTCCCTTTCACTATCAGGCAATATCTGTTCTAACATTGAATGCAATAAATTGAGTTCTCAGGGTGTGTATGGAACAAGGAAAAAAAATTCCAGATTTTTCGCAGATTTCTTGTTTAAAAATACACTTTTTTGTGGGTGAAGATGCACTTTTTCCTTTGTGAAAATACACTGGTTCCTGGGTGCAAATACAATTATTCCCATGTGAAAACATACTTTTTCCTTGTTAAGTGGCAGTATACTTTCCCTCAGAACTGTAAAACTAATCAAATCCTTTGAATGGTAAGTGTTTTCATACACTGGCATAGAACTTCCTGGCACTTTGAGAAACAAAACCCAGCAACAACACAATGAATTTTTGCATGTGATGTCAGCCAACAGCAACATCACTATTAAATAGCGTGAACCCAAAAACAGGAAAAGTTAATGGTTTAAATTAATATACATATAGTATAGCTACAAGAAAACCTAAGCTTCTACATATAATACTCATCTTTTTTACCTGTGTTACTCTTTAAGATACATCAAACACAAATGACCAGTAAAATTTTAGATAATAACATAAATGTCTGGTCTTCTTGGTCAGAAAGTTTTTAGGTGACTGGTTCTCAAAGTGTTAACTTCAGAATGAGAGTAAAAAACTCTGTGCTTCAAGAAATTCATTGCATAACATAATTCATCTTCTGTAAAAGGAAATTTAATTTGAAAGTAGAACTTCTCAAACCACCATTCACAATATTTTACCATGACCTGTTAGAAATAGATTCATTTAAACTGTTTCCAGTGAGTGTCGGACAACAGGTGTTACTGAGCATATGATCTATGTTTTATACTTGGCCAAATATCTGTTTAGAATTTCGTATGTAGTGGGGCATCACGTGACGATGAGTATAGCTGCGGCATGTTGTGCGACAGGTTGTTCGGAGGGCATATACAGAGTTATTATAGTTGGGGCAATTGTTTTATCATATCCTATCCAGATAAGGAATTTAATATTAGACTCAACAACTCAAAGTAGCCTAATATTTTGCTATGTGGTGATTTGATCCTTTATTCATACTCTGCAGTACTGTTATGTTGCATTTTCAATCAAGTTTACACCCACACAGCGCTGCTAAAAGCTAGCAAGGAAGAATTTTCTTGCAAAAATAAAAAAAATAAAGAAACAGTTCTTTGTATACAGTAGAACTAAGAACAATAAATTTTGCATGACATTTTCAAACTGTATAAAAAATTAACAATGTTATTTGCGTATACTTGGCGGTTTACATTCTACTCCAGGAGTAAATGTAAGGCCCTGTGGGGAATCACAAAGATAAAACACAGTGCACTGCCAGATTATAATTTACCACAGAATGTTCTGTAAATTTAAGTTGTAAACAACACAAATTAAGAAATAACACCTTGCCTGGAAGACGTATGAGACAAGTGTTGGAAACGTGTGTTACCATTGAAAATCATTGTTTCTCATGGGAGGCATGTGTAAAAATTCTGCTAAAGCTGTCAATATATTTGAAACAAAACATTTTATTCAATATTACTGACCAAATTTGCCAGCTTATTCATCTATAAAGAACATTAATATATGGTCGTACACATATAACATAAAGAGAACTTACATTATGTTAAAAGAAACAAGACATCAAAAATACTTCAAGAGCATCAGAATTTTGTAAACCATGCAAAGATTAATATTAGTCTTAAACTGCACATTCCTACATCCAAATTCACAATGAAGTAGGCCTCTACCTGATATTAAGTTTTCCGGTGTGGTTTTCAGTACGCTAATTTTCTTGGAGTACCAGTATTGTATTATCTTATGTTTTGTTCTTTGTTACAGCATAATGCCATACATGCCTGAAGAGGAAACTGTGCATTTGAAATTCAGTAACCAATTAAAACTAGCCAACAGTGTGAAATGAAAGACTTCATTTCATATAAATTTATTGCCTCTGTGGGAAACAATAATAAAAGCCAAATTTCTTTAGCAAACTGACAAAAATAATTTCATTGTTCTGCTCAGTAATTAATGCTTGATTACAAATAAAGTGGAAATAAAATAAAAACAGAAAACTGAAAATAATAAAATATTTTAGTCTTCCAAATTTATGTTATATCTCAAAGCCACAGAAATCCATTGGGTTTTCATTTGACGTGAGAGCTGTACGTGAAGGGAAAAGAGCAAAATCATGAAACTTATACATTTGTCATGTGGAGACTACCCTCACACCCTTCACTTTCAGCTAAGATTGCTCTGCACACGCGCAAATCTGGCATCTTGGACATGCCAGAAAAATTTTTCCTGGTAGCATCTGGCTGCTTGCAGCTAATGCTTAAACAGCTAACAGCCATGTATCAAATTCCTCGAAGCAGGAGAAGGATAACATTGTACGTGATTTCAGCTGTGGACATACACATGAGCCCTAACTGCTCAAACAAACCTTATTTAAACAGGTATGAGATCATGTTCATTGAAAGCATTTGTTGTCACAAAGTATCGCATAACTGGTAGTGGATGGCAGGATCCAGATGGCCTGGGTTGTGAAGCAGCCACTGAAGTCAAGCACATTATGTTCTGCTGTATGTTCTGCCACAGGGTGGTCCACTTTGCTTTTGGCCACAGACTGACAATGGCCATTATTCCTGGTGGATAGCTGGTTGGTAGTCATACTGATATAAAAGGCTGAGCACTGATTGCAGAAGAGCTGGTACACAACATGGCTGCTTTCACAAGTGGACCGGCCTCTGATGGGGTAGGACAGCCTGTGACAGGACTGGAACAGGAAGAGCTGTGTTGGCGGACATCCACTCCGGGGTCTTGTATCTGGGTCTTCCACAGGAATATGATCCCTGTGACAAGAAGTTGGAATTGGGAGTAGCACATGGATGGACTAAGATGTTGTGGAGGTTGGGTGTGTGACAGCACCTCTTCAGAGGTGTCGGAAGGATCTTCGGTAGGATGTCCCTCATATTAGGACACGATGATGGGTAATGAAAGCCATGAAGGAGGGTGTGATTCAGTTCTTCCAGCCCAGTGTGGTATTGGGCAATGAGCTCTTTTGCAGCTTGTTCTTGGAGGTGTAGTGGAAGGATCTGGGGTGTGTGGGGATATAGCAAGGAAATCAGCTTGCAGACTAGAAACAGAAACTACAAGTATTAATTTGGTGACATCTTGTCTGTTACAGCATTTACCGCACTATATCTAATATTCATTCTGGGGCCATTATTTACCTCTAAATCTCAATTACATCAGTAATAAATGCAAAACAACCACTAGGACTGCCACCACCCATGAAGACAATTACAAGAACAATCTGTAACAATATATATTTCATTTTGATCAAATTGTATGAGCAGTTGCCATGCCTTGGGTTAGCAAGAAATACAACCCCATTAAAAAATTTAAAAAAATACTTTGGCTATCACTATGTTTTTAATAATACTATAACATTCAGGAGAATATACTCACCAGACTAAAACCATCAAATGATCGGACATAAACCTTATATTTTCGTATTCTTCCATTCGGATGCAGCGGTGGCTTCCAAGAAATCAACACAGTCTTTGAATCCATTACAAGAGCTTTTATGTCAGCTGGTGCTCCTGGAACTATATTTGTATTACGAGTAAATTAGAAAATAATAATCAACAACTGGTGCATCATTTCAAAACTTCCACCAGTGACAAGCAAAAGTATCCAAGGCAGACAGAGTAGACAGAGCAGAAACTACTGAAAATGTGGTCTCAAAATGATTCATAAGTTATTAGCTGAATGCACCATTCCAGGTAGATGGTTGCATAAATGTTTCTGTGACATACACTGGGAACCAAAATACAACCAAACATAATATAGGCACCTCTTCAACAATATTAACACAAACACTACTCTTTCACATCAGAACAGCTTAAAAATTAAAGGAACATAAAAACATGAACTGTAATTGGATATTAAGACTTTTAGTACCTGTCTCAAATTCAGAAAGTAGTTTGATATTCTGACAGTAAAATCTCTAACAAGCTCCCAGCATATGTGTAGGAGAAAGTTAGAAACCTATGATCAAATGTAAATAAATTTGCTTAGTTTTCTACTCTACACATCAAGGTCTCTACAAACCATCACGGAGGCATCATTCAAGGATATGTGATGTGTCACAAAGTATGATTGTTGGAGATACAGCAATTATAATAGGCATGGCCATGGAACAGACCATTTTGAAACCTCCACCCGTGATACAAATTTATTCACAGTGATATAGAAACAAACAACATGAATTTACAATGTTTGCAATTTGAAATGCCAATCACTTGAAAATGACCTCATGTAGCTGCCCACCATTTTCCTTCAAACTCATTTCCGGTCTTTTACAGAAGTTAGACATCACATTTCAGGATTGGCACTGGAATTGAATCAGCTTCCTCCTAAATTGGATCCTTTGGTTGCTGGACGTTGTGTGATTGGTCACACTAAAAGATGTGGGATCTAAAATGACCCCAAAGAAAAAAATCACATGCTGAAAGGTCAGGGGATTGGAGGCCAGGAAATGTCCCCTCTCTTGGAGATGACATGACCAGGAAAAACGTTTTCTAGCACATTAATGGAATGCTGTGAGATATGGCACATGGCCCCCTCTTGTTGGGAGGTGTGTTTTCAGTTGCAGGAAGATCAGAAAGCTTTTGCACTACGAAACAGATCAACCTGTGAAGATAACATTCTGTATTCACAGTTACAGAACTGCTGTAATCATCTTAAAAAAGTAAGGCCCTATTATTACAAACAATATGCCATACTACACTGCCAGTGTCTGACTGAGAAGTGGTGTTTTATGAAGCATATCAGGATTTTCACATGATCGGTGCCTAAGTTTTGCTTGTTAACAAAGTCTGATGCATAAAAAATAGCCTCATCGCTCATGATCAGATTGTTGCACAGGCCTGGGTTGCCATCGACGAGTTCCAAAAATTCTCAGAAACAGAAGTAATCCCCATTCAGGTTTTGCACTACCTGAATGTTTTAAGTGTGGTACTGCAGTTCCTTGTGCAATAATTACCATTCACTGTGATCTGATATGTCAAGTTGCAGTGCATGTCTGCATGCAGAACACTTGGCACTTCGGATGAAGATTTCTTCGGGGGAAGATTTCTTCCACTATTGCAATATTATATTGTGTGCAGCCATGTTTTGTACTAGAGAACCATCTCACTTACTTGTCAAAGATCTGTTCTAACACTTTGAGAGCATGTGCCAGTAGGAATGGGGCATGATGTGCAAGACTGTAATGAGCATGAAATACAAGACTGCAGTCTTACCTCGGCAGCTAGAGACAGCGGTCATGTGTGTGAGTTGTGTTTGTGCCATTATGTGCATGTATAAGCTGTTTAATTCAGAAGAAGGCATTTTGGCTGGACACTTACTTGTTCAAAGTCTTTTTGTTGTGCCTGTCTGCAACTCAACATCTATTTGGTGAGTAGCAATCTTTCCTTTTCATAATAATGTTGTAAATATTTGACATTAAGCATGTAAGCGTTAAGCAAGGGTTGAAATTGCATGTAAGGTTGGTTGCAAGTCACAAAGTGCTCTCACTCTCAAATACTGGATGAATACAATATGGGTAGTATGTGCGTCATAAGTTATTCTATGTTCAAACGCATACACCTATAATACTTTATACCTGCAATACTTTTACTTTTTGTAATAAACGTTTTCAAGGTGATTTTTCCTGGATTTACTGGTTAAAAATACATTTTTTTTTTTCCAAGTGAAAATACACTATACCCTACGTGAATATACATTTTTTCCACGTTAAGCGACGATATATTTTCCCTCAGAGCTGTAAAACTCATCAATCCATTGAAGGTATTATACACCAGCATAGACCTTCCGGAAATTTTAGGAGATGAAACTAAACAAAAAAAAGAACATGTTTCGGAAAGATCTTTAATTTGTTGCACCATGTACGCTGCATAGTTTGATATTATGAAAGTGTAAACATGAATTTCACCACAGACAGCATAGTAGCTTCTGAACAACTGAAATAAAGATTGCGAAGTGCTTTTGGCAGCCAATCATAGCTCATGTCAAATGACAAATGCTCTCACCAGCCAATGACAGCAGATATTCAGAGCATAGGACATATGATGTAGTCAGCCAATAGCAACCTCACTGATAAGTAGTGCAAACACACAAATAGCAAAAGTTAATGGTTTAGATTAATATACATATGGTATAGCCACAACAAAAACTAAGCTTTAACAAATAATAATGGTTGTCAATTCCCCCCCCCCCCCCCCCCCCAAGTGTGCAGTTAGGCGGGATTGTAAGAGCACAGCTTAAATCACAGCACCTGAATATTTCTGAGAAACACAATTATAAATTTCACTGCTATGTGCTGAACATTTCATGGATTACCTGGTTGAATATATGTTACATCAAGCACTGCGTCTTTCCCATAGACAAGCCATTTAAGAGTGAAATTGTTCACTTGTTTTTGGGAGGATAATTATACGTTTTGTCATTCTTACTGCATAATTTGTAATATACAAAAGAACTAAAACAAGTATGAAAACTAAGATTGAAACTTAGTCCTTTCTAGTGCAGGGTGTATATGTGGACAAGGAAAAAAAATTCCTGGATTTCCCAGTAAAAAATACACTTTCTCCCAGGTGAAAACACACTTTTTCCATGTTAAGTGACAGTTTATTTTCCCTGCAAAACTTATTAATCCTTTGAATGGTTATGGGTTTATACACAGACGTTGAATTCCACGGCTGGAAAACATCTTTCACGTGCAGCAACATGCATGCTGCGTATTTTCGTATTACGGAAGTATACATTGGAATTCCACCAAACACCAGATGTTTCTTCCTGAATCATTGAAATCGAGATTGCAATGCGGTTTTGTAAGCCAGTTATTACTCATGTCATGTGATCTCACCAGCCGATGACAGCAGATATTCAGAGCATAGGACACATGATGTAGGCAGCCAACAGCAACGTCACTGTTAAGTAGCACGAACAAACAAACAGGGAAAGTTAACAGTTAAAATTAATATACATAGTGTTGCTACAAGAAAAGAAAAGCGTTCACATATAATATTGGTCTCTGAGGTTAATAGGCTACAACAGAAGCTAAGCTTTAGCATGAGTGTGTTACAGTTTAAGATACATCACACAAATGTGCCAGTAAAATTTTTAATAATGACATGAATGTCTGATCTACCTGGTTCGAAATTCTTCTAAATGGCTCTTCATCATAGAGTTGATTTTTAAATGAGACTCAAACATTCTGTGATTTAAGAAACTCATGGTACATTCCCGCACATAGTTCAACTTACGTTAAAGGATATTTATGTTGAAAGTAACGCTTTTCAAACCACCATTAGCAATATTTTCCTGCGACCTGTTAGAAATAGGTTCGTTTCAGCAGTTGCCAGAGAGTACAGATAACAGGCAACACCGCACTTGTGTAGCTACCATGACATAGGAAAAGTCTGAAACATAAAACATATGTGTTCGAGGAAATGTAAGACATGTTGTTTGGCCTTAAGTGTGCCAAAGTGCAGTGCCACACCTCTTTAGACAGCATTCTTCTATCGCATCTCACTGTATTTCGTTCTGTGGAATTTAAACGTGTATATTTAGTAATGGATGCCATCAAACTATATTCAGGACATTTGAAATTGAAATGTCCTGTGGTGCCTCTCCTGCTCCCATTCGACTGGTTTGACAGCCTGGCCCTCTTTCTTAAAAAAAAAAAAAAAAAAAAAAAAAAACACCTCACGATTAATAGTGGATGGGATTATTTGTAGTCAGGAGAGCAAGAACTCTTCAGAAATAACTGCCGTTTTTTGTGACATACAATTAAATATAGGATACATAAAACCAATAAAGACAAGAGACAAGGAATGAAGTACACATTTCTTCAATTCTTAGCTCCCAGCCTTTTTTCTCTCTAATCTTGCTACAGCTTTACATGTCGTGGTTTCCTTTCTGCAAAAGAATCTATCACCTCAGCAAAGTTCATCAAACATTTTGCTACATAATCGAAATGTCGTTATCTAATATTTAAAAAGCTGTTAACACAAATATTACCCAAGACTGGTGTGGTTTCTCGATCTGATTATGTCTATTTTGTCACTGTCTGCTAGATAAAACAAAATAGGTCTTTCTAATATTGCAGCAATTTTGTAACACACACCAAATAAACAAGAACTGTTTTGGCACAAATGGCAATTTTTATAACAAGACAGAATATAATTCACGAAGTACCAATATTAAATGCCTGTTAGGCCTACTACAAGCAAAAAGCTTCATCTTAGGAAACAGTTTCACATTTCATTCACATTCACCAGTTTCTCAAGCATGAGATTGAAAAGTAGTATTATGAAATTGTTATATAAATTTGGAATCGTCTTATTCTTCCATAATTTGTATTATGTCCCCATTTCTTCTCCTTCCCCATCCTAACAAACAATCTTGTCATCACCAATTGTGTAGCTATTCCTGTCATGGTCAAAATTTCTTCACTAACCCTGCTAGAATCACAAGTTTAGTTAACCCACGATTATTCTTCGGTTAGGCGCTGTTATGTATTCGTACAACACGTTTTCTGCATTACTTCCAGAATAGAACTTACGCGGCTGCTAGCCGGGGATTGTACAATTGGTCCTTACTACTGCAGCAATCTGGCCAAAAATTTTCTGTCAAAATTTCATTTTCTTGGATACACCGAGAAGACAATATGTAATCTTTCTCACCTGTTATTCCTGTTAGTCGTTTATTTCCATCCTGGTAATCTGAATCTAAGGATTTTGCTAGTAATTATAACAATGCTGATCATTCACAAACCCAATCAACCACATAATCGGATGGCAAATGGCATTCATCCGTTTGGCTTTACTACGCTCAGCTTGTATAGCCCCGCATCCTTTTGCCTGAGGAAAGTTTATTTCTAGATGCAACAACAATGTGTTCAAAGATGTTCAAAAACCAACAGGGATGCATTTCAGAATCATATCAATAGTCGATAGACCAATGTGCGGTGGATACTAAGCGCTTTGTGAAACAAGCTTTTTTTCGTCATGAATATGAATTTGGTGCCCCCTTTTCCTGGTAGCATCTAGCTGCTTGCTGCGACTGATTGCACACCCAACAGCCACATTCCTGTTGCCAGAAGCGCGACAATCTACTGCTCAAACGTGACTCAACTGCGTATGTGCATGAGTCCGCTCATAACTGCTAAAACGAATCTCATGTAAACCATTGTGATTTCATGCACATAGGAGGCAATTTGTTGTTATGAAGCATTGCATAGTCTTCCTAAGTCCTTTCACACATTTTGCTGTTGGTACATGCTTGCATGAGCCCTGTGTGTTGTTGTTGTATATGGCACATTTCCTTTGCAATTTAAGTTATTTTCGTTTTTCTCTCTCGTTTCTGTTTTATTGTTGAAGAGTTATTCTACAGTAGCGGGATACAGTAATATCCTTTGTCAGAGTACTGGTTCTTACCAGTGAATGTTACAAAAATTTAACTGAAAACTAAAACAAGGAAAAATTCCCAGAATTCTAAAAAATTCCCGGGTTTTTCCCGGTTTTCTCCCAGATGAAAAAATTCCAGGATTTTTCCCAGATCTCCTAGTTGTCCCGGGTTGTATACACCCTGTAGTGTGCTGCCCTTTATCTATGAAACACAAATGTGCCAGAAAATTTTTAAATAATGACATAAATGGATGGTCTTCTGGGCTCAAAATTTTTCTAACTGGCTGGACCATAAAGTGTTAAATTTTGAATGAGAGTCAAATTATCAGTGAGTTAAGAAACTGATAGCACATTCTCACAGAACATAATTCATCTTGAGTAAAAGGAAAATTAATTTGAAAGTAACACTTCTTAAACCACCATTCACAATACTTGCCTATGGTCCATTAGAGATGCAAACAATTGTGACATCATCTTCATTGAAAAGATAACCTATAGTTCACAAGACTTTGTGCAAACATGACATCATTTTGACACACATGGAGTTATCGAAAACTGCAGGATATACCACTGACTTTCATTAACATTCAATGTGGGGCACTTGGAAAACACCATATTGCATTCTGTAATTCTGTATCATAATTTGTCTGTTATGAAAGTATGCTGTTTAAGGGCAATGGCACAATGATTATTTATAAAAACACATAATTCTTAGTATGATCTGTTATACTTAAACTTCATATAATGACGTATCCTCATATAATGACGTATCAGCTCTTAAAGCTTCCCGGTTATTCCAAGTCAAAACACGCAATAATTCAAGGATTGTAATGCGCTATCTTGGATTTTCACAAAACTTTGCACATTTCCTTATACTTATAACAGAGGAACTTCTTTACAATATTTTTGATCCCGGACAACAACTTCATTTTATGTCACATTTTAAATGTAGTGGTATTCTGATATCTTGGCTCTGCAAGAATGTCAATGCAAAATGATACTTATCTTCATGAATGTCCGTAACTCTTCATGAATGTCGCTAACTCAGGTGTTTATGAAGGTTTTGATTTGGAAATTTTGACAGAAGTTAAGTAAGGTACACAGTTAACAGATATCCAGTTATTGAAGCATTAAAGTTACAAACAAAATTTAAAAAAAAAAATTAATATATGTCAATTTTTGACTTCAGTAAAATTGTGAGGATGTGAAAAAGTGCTTGTATCACCTTTTTACAACCTGCTGGGAACCTGATTTTGTTCTTAAATAATCCCCTAGATTGTAAGTTTTCTAGTAAAATAAAAATTTTAATGGGTCTTCTGCTAACTGACACACACAGCTGAAATCAAAATAATTTTTGATGTGATGGAAAAGGGTCTTTTTAATAAAATTCAGCCACTCACCATCTCACTGCCTCACATGCAACGGTATCAAATCACCATATTTAAGTATAACTCGTTCTAGGCAGGCAAGTTAACTTTTTGTGAGGATTTTTTTTTTTCCTTTCATATGTGTTCAGCCAGTCACCAGCTCACAGTCATAAAAAAGTGTTCTGAGATAGCAGTACTTTGTCTAAAACCTTTATAGGCATGAAAAAATGCAACAATTGCTGAAATTCACAGTTGAGAATAACTAGCATGAAACTATTAGTCTCTTTGTCATTTGATAACCTACACCTTAGTAAACGCTCTACAAAAAAATAGAAGTGCTGCGATCCAATATAAACTTTCCACAAGACCAAGAAAGTGTTACTGCATGTGGACATTACAGATACTATTATTTGAAAGTTTTTGAAAGTCATCAAAGAACTTGTTGTAATCCCCTTAAAAACACAAATTAAGTGCTAAAAGAATCTATGTAAAACAAGGCCAAAACCTGTGCACATTTGTGAACAGAAAACTGACATTAGTGATATAAATGAAAGTGACGCAAATGACCCAGACGTGACAGTTCACGAAACAGTACTAAACAGTCAAGGTATTGAGGCTGCAAATAAAACTTCACATGGTTTGAGGTGCTCTCCCTTAAAACATCGCTCCATTCCAAATTACAAAAAGACTTCATATGGCAAAAAGAAGCTAGAAAAAGTGAAGCATGTTTTGAAAAGAAAAGTGTGCCAGACATCAGATTTCAGTACTGAAGATTCTGAGCACAGAGAAGAAATATTTGATGAAATTGCTAAGAGAGCCAAAGATTTTTATGCTATGATATTGTTAATGAAAGAAAAAGTGGCTAGTGTAAGAGTACCCAAAAAAATTCAAATTTTAACTTTCGGTCCATGCTCTCGGTCAAAAGAAAAGATAAATCAGAATTACATGTTAGTGAATATGTGGTTAGACGAACAAGGAAACTGAAAACAAAAATGGGTATTTTATCAATTCCTAAACCAAAAAGGGGAAGTTATTGCTGATGATGTGGTACAGACTGTCACTGGTTTCTATCAAAATGATGAATCTACTGGAATGTTACCAGGAGTAAAAGATAAAGTTAGCATTGAGAAGAATGTGTATATGCAAACAAGACTCATCCTTTGCAACTTAACAGAACTGCACTTGTATTTTAAATGGCAGAATCCAAACATTACCATTGGTCTTTCTAAATTTTGTTCATTAAGACCGAAGTGGTGTATTTTAGCTGCTGCTGCCAGCACTCATTCAGTGTGTGTGTGTGTGTGTGTGTGTGTGTGTGTGATATCCACCAAAATGTAAAACTGCTTTTGGATATGGAACACTTTGAAGAAACACACAAAAACTTATAAAATTTCTTGTATGTGACTCTGGAAACTACGACTGCATGCTTAATAACTGTGATAATTGTCCCAGTGATGACACTTTCAGAATTATTAAAACAGAAATTAGCTTATGAAGATGCTAATGATGAAACTGAATTCAGCCAGTGGTAGACACAGATCATCGCGCAGAATTGGTAAAGCAGTCTGCAACTGATGGCCAATACATAGACTTATTTGTAACAAAATTACAGGCACTTAAACCACACTCATTTCTGTCTCAGTATTAGTCCAAATCACTGAAAAAATTGAAAGAAAATCTAACCATGGAAAAAGCAATTCTGTTAATGGGCTTTGCTGAAAACAAAATTTTTGTAATTCGGAATGAAATTCAGAGTTACCACTGGACAAGAAGCAGCTGTACCATCCATTCTGTGTATGTTTATGTGGTACACGAAGGAAAAAAAAAAAAATTGGTAATACTGAACCACTGCTTTACAATTGATGATATGGAACATGATGTCAGATTTGTAAATGATGTCCAGAAAGAAATGGTTAAGTGGCTGGCAGAGTATTACCCACAAGTGAAGAAAGCACTTTATTTCAATGATGGATGTGCTGCTCAACGTAAGAATAGGAAAAGCTTTAAAAACTTGTGTGAGCACAAAAACGACTTTTCTAATGATGTTGAGCAGTCTTTTTCTTTGCTACTAGCCAAAGTAAATCTGTATGCAATGGTTTGGGAGAAACTATGAAACATAGAAGAGCTGATCTTCAACTAGCAGATGATGCACAAATAACAAATGCATCTGGTGTTCACGATTTCTGCAAAGCAAATTTTGGCAAATATTTTTTTCACCTGTTAGAGAAAGTCAATGCAGATTTCCTACTAAAGAACCTTGAGAAGAGATTTTCAACATCCTACACAATACCTGGTACCAGGAATTTTCGCCATTACAAACCACTTTCTTGTGATTCTTTAGAGGTTAGAATAATAACTTCTTCTGAAATGCCTTCCTTGATTTTTTCATTCAATGAAAATGCTCCACAATGGACGTGCAATTGTCCTCAACAAAATTCTTTTGTAGCAGCTGTATATGATGACAGATGGCACTTTACCTTCATCAGAAATGTCTGCGATGAAGAGGGAGACACTGAACTAGTTTTTCTCCTCTCACCTGGACCATCAGTGTCATTCTTTTGGCCTGAGAAGGAAGACTCTTGTTTTGTGCTTTTGCAAAACATTTTATGTGCTGCTGGTGTACCTAAATCAACAGCATTAGGCAGAATGTATTACTTTAATAAAAAAGAAATTAAGTTAACAGAATATAATTTGTCACAATGGATTAAAAACAGAGATGCTCTTAAGAAGTTTCACCGACAGTTTCAGGGATCTTCACTGCTGAACACGCACATTTTAAATTAATGTTAGTCTGGCTAGAATAATTGTTGTTTAAGATGCTTATTTCACACCCTAAATACGATTAACCCATGTAATTAAAATGTTTCAATTAACTTTATATCTTTTGGCTCTGCACTTTCATGAGGCAGCCTTACTATAGGTTATCAGTTTACATAACCTAATTTGAATGATCTTCTGAGCAATGATGTGATATATGTTAAATGAGCATCCTATATCTATCAAAACTCAGGGTGCTGCTTCTTTTTTTCTTTTTTAAATAATACCAGAGGTTCAATAAAAATAAATCTTATATCAGCTGTCAGAAATTGTTTTACGTATTTAAAAATCATTGTTTGGACCACAACAGCTTAAGTTGATTTTCTATATTCCCATATCTCAAGGATAGTTATTAATTATTTTTTTTTCAAATGAAGATACAGCCCCTTCGTAACATCTGGGGAAATATGACAGTGATATGTTGAAAATAAGATACTTTCTGTTATTATTATTGTTATAATTATTTTTGTCTGAAGTAATGCAATCCAAATGACAAACTTCAGTTGGGGCATTTATGTTTGTAAAAAAAGTTCTATTTCTTCCCCTCAAACTACACGTAGTATGTGGAGAAATTTTGCATTGACTATCATCATGCAAAAAGTAACAAGCAGAAAAAGTTTCACAAAAATTTGAAGCATTGGGTGTCGGGTATGGATGATCTTATTTAGATCTTATTTACATTGATCATCTAGTAAAGCAAACTATCATTTAGAACAAAAAGCTTAGAAAAGACTAACACATTTGCAACAGATTTAAAAGGTAACTTTGTCTCTGCTAGTTGTGAAGTGTATAAAAGACAGTGTATGAGCTAGTTCTTTTAGGACACTTCATTTCCAAACAAATGTCTTCAATTCAAGTATATCTTTAACCATCAATATCACACATTTCATCAGTTTATTACAACAAATTTTACCAATAGCAACGTGTTTTTGAGAGCTCATCAATGTATTGATTTTTTGAAACTGCATTTATTCAATGGACATGAGATAAATGTGTTGCAGCTGTAATTCGTTTGCTAGAATGGCTATTCACCCTTTCAATTGCAGACCAACTTTTGAAACTAGTTTTCATTCTCTTAAAACAAGCTTATTTTGCTGCCATACCTTAATGACCACTGTTTAATATATAGTATATGTTATTGGATTCAACACTGATTGGCCTTAGGTCACCTCACTTTTATGGTTGATGGAGGCATTTTGGGAAAAGTAGTCAATACAACTGTTCCATTAACTTTCTGAGTTATCTCTTGTCAACACTTTAATCTCTCCCTTATCCACAGCCCAGGCAAAATGAAAGCAAAACTTTACACGTTTATAAATGGTGTAACTTTGAAGTTAACATACCCTGCAGTAAAGAGAAATCATAATCTCCAGTTCTCCCTCCTTGAGATGAATTTTATCTTTTTGAATGTCATGTTTGCCTCATATGTTGTGGATCAAACAATTCCAAAAGTTAATAGACAGCTCTTTTCATCTTTGATACAGCATGTGAAGTCAAAATGATGCCATGTTTGGACAAAGTCTTGTGAACTGCAAGTTACACTGATTAAAAGCAGTTTGTTGTTACAAAGTATTTTTTAGTCTTCATCCAAAAGTCTTTGACACTTTTTTTTTTCAACTAAAGTTCTATTTTGGTGTTATTCTCTCATTTATGTTTTATTGCTGCATATTATTCCGCAGCCACATCTAAAGTGAAAGTCTTTCTTAGAGTATCAGCTCTTACCAGCCAAAATTATAAAAATTTAACTGTAAAGAAGAACAATGAAAAATTGCCAGAATTATGAAAAATTCCTACATTTTTCCAAGATTTCCTGGTTGTTCCGGGATGTATACACTCTGCTTTAACAAAAGATTATACTTATTAACCCCTTCTGTGCTATGGGCATGTATACATGTCATTCTACGACATTTCTCAGATGTTCTGGACATCTACACGTGTCACTTGGGTTTTCCTACAGTGCTATGGATATATGAATGCACTGTGGGCCATCAGCCTCACTGCTGCAGACGAGATACTTCCATATCTCATTGCAAAAATAGTTTCAAGTATTTATCATACAACATATGTGCCTCATTAGGTGTGATCATTTCCAAAAAAAAAAAAAAAAAAAAAAGAAAAACAAGACTTTCTTTTGTACCTTGAATCGTTTATGAGATGTGATGATTGTTATGATCACAGGATTCAGTATGCACAAGATCCGTACCAGATAGGGTTGATAGAAGAGATAGAGAAGATCCAATGGAGAGCAGCGCGCTTCGTTACAGGGTCATTTAGTAATCGCGAAAGCATTACGGAGATGATAGATAAACTCCAGTGGAAGACTCTGCAGGAGAGACGCTCAGTAGCTCGGTACAGGCTTTTGTTGAAGTTTCGAGAACATACCTTCACCGAGGAGTCAAGCAGTATATTGCTCCCTCCTACGTATATCATGCTAAGAGACCATGAGGATAAAATCAGAGAGATTAGAGCCCACACAGAGGCATACCGACAATCCTTCTTTCCACGAACAATACGAGACTGGAATAGAAGGGAGAACCGATAGAGGTACTCAAGGTACCCTCCGCCGCACACCGTCAGGTGGCTTGCGGAGTATGGATGTAGATGTAGATGTAGATGTAGGACAAGAATGGGCAAGTCACACACAACTGTTCTTTAGATATAAAACTCAATAACAAAATGAGATAACCTTCTGCTCTCAATTTTAAATACAGGGTGTATACATGGACAATGAAATAAATTCACAGTTAAAAATACACATATACCCGGGTGAAAATAAAACTTTTCCATATGAAAACACACATTTTTCTGGGTGAAAATACACTTTATCGATGTTAACTGACAGTATATATACTTTACCTTGGAACTGTCAGAAAAACGGTTTTATACATAGGCATAGAACTTCTCGGCACTTTAGGAAACAAAACGCAGCAAGAAAATAACACATTTTGGAAAGACCTTTTAAGTGCAACAACATATACAATGCATATGTTCGTATTACGAAAGTATAAATATCAATTCCACCAAACATTGCATATTAGTTTACAAAGCACTGAATTTGATATTGTGATGCCCTTTCATCAGCCAAGCATAGCTCACATCATGTTATCTCACCAGAAAATGACAGCAGATATTCAAAGCATAGGACACTTCTTGTGATGTACCCAGCCAATAGCAACCCCCCCCCCCCCCCCCCACACACACACACACCCACATACATCCACATGTATCCCTTCAAGTCAGATCAAACACAAATGCGTCAGCAACATTTTGAATCATGGCAAATGTCTGGTCTTCTGGGCCCGAAATTCTTCTGAATGGCTGGTCCTCAAGATGATTTAAGAAATTCATTGCACATTCTCATTGTTAACATAACTCACCTTGCATAAACCAAAATCTACTTGGAAAGTAATGCTTCGCAAACCACCATTTGCAATATTTTCCACAATCTGTTAGAAATAGGTTCATTTGAACAATTGCTAGAGTGCCAGAAGACAGGCATTACTGTGCATGCACAGCTAGGATGATGTAGCAAGCCCATGCTCGGTATTTGCTCTGCTCATACACCTTTCATCAAATTTCTGTTTGGAATTCCATCACATGACCATTGCAGCACATTGTTCGGAGGGGACATATGGAATTACTGTACTTAGGGCACGTAAGGAATGCAAAATTAGAAAGCAGTCCTTGGCACAATATTTGTTTGCAATACTGTTATTTCCCATCAAGTTTACATCCATGCGGCACTGCAGAAAGATAGTATGAAGAAATACAAATTTCTTGAAAAAATAAAGGGGAACAGTTCTTTGTACACACCAGAACTAAGAACAATAAGCTTTTTGTGATTTTATCAAACTATATAAGAATTAATGAACTTACTTTTGAAACTGTGTAACCGTCAGTTTATACTGAACTCCAGAATAAACATAAAGCCTTGTGGGGGATTACAAGGATGAAACACGATGTACTTCAAGCCTAAAATTTACTGAAGAATAGCATTCTGTAAATTTAAGACATAAACAACACAAATTAAGAAATAACATCAGGCGAAGAGGAGGAATCAGACAAGTGTCGAAACATGAATTGTGATAAAAAAAGACACGTACCACAGAAGGCAGATACGTATAATTCTGCTAAGGCTTCTCACTGTGGTTTTTAAGATGCCAGTTTTCTTGGAGTACCATTACTGTATTATCTTAGTTCCATTCTTTATTATGGCATAATGCCATATGTGTCTGAAGATGAAAATGTGCACTTCAAATTGAGCGAATAATTGAAACTAGGTAAAAGTGTGAATGAAATGCTTTCTTTCAAATAAATTGCCTGCTTGTGTAGAAAAGATTAATAAAAACCAAAGTTCCTTGGTAAACCAACAAAAATAAATTCATTGTTCTGGAAAGTGATTAATGCTACAGTGTCAATAACATGGAAATATAATTAAAATAAGAAAACTGGAACTAATAACATATTTTAGTCTTCCATAATTATGTGAATGTACTTTAATTTATTTGATAGCTCCCAGCCATGGAAATCCATTTTGTTCTTATCTGACATGAGAGCTGTAAACAAAGACAGAAAAGCAAATTTACAAAACATAACTGCAGGTCACATGGAGGCTACTCCTCACTAAAATTATGACTGCTCTGCGCATGCAAAAATCTGACACCTTGTGCGCACCAATAAAATTTTTCCAGGTAGTTCCGCGCTTGTGCATGAGCCAACAGGCATCTGCTCAAATGAATCTAATTCAAACAGTTGTGGCACCGCACTGTTCTAAAGCCTTTGACACATTTTGCTTTCAGTGGATGCTGTGTGTGCACTGTGTTTTGTTGTAGCAAATTGGACACTTTCTTTGCAGTTTTATACTGGCGTTTTCTTCATTTGTGTTTTATTGCTGCCATATTATTCTGCAGCAGTGTGCTACAGTAAAATTCTTTGTTAGAATATCAGTTCTTACCAGTCAAAATTACAAGAATTTAACTCAAAACTAAAACAGTGAAAAATTCCCAGAATTCTAAAAAGTTCCTGAGTTTTTCCCAGTTTTCTCCTGTCTGCAGAAAATCCACATTTTTCCAGGATTTTCCAGTTGTCCCAGGGTGTATACACCCTGTCAATAAAATTTCAGTATTTTATCTGTATTTTGCTCAAGGCAATGTATGTCCTACAATCAACCATACACAAAGTTTATGCAATGTGCATTTATCTCTGTAAACTCTTTAATATTTTGTGCAATTCTTTACTTAATTTGATCCAGGGCAGTAAGTATAATGGATAACAAAAAGAAATTCAGATCTTTATTGTAAGACGTGCAAAAATCAAGTTCTTGAAAAATTCATGGTTGCCAAAACACCATCTCTCAGCACAGGCACCAGCATTTGGCAAGCAGTGCAGCCACAACAAAAGCTGCATCAGCATGGAATACAAAGAGTACATCTGTAACAGTGAAAACGTTAATGAGTGGAATACGACAGCATTTTAAATTTGGTCAGTAACTATAAGAAATACTGAAAACAAAATTTTGTTGCTCCAGAAGCCATTAGATGGGCAACCTTCAACTGGGATTGGTGACCATGCCCCAGGATAGCCATGTGGTAATGTAGGTGCTATGAGAGGAAATGGCCAGTGACCTTGCCACATTGATAACACCAGTTACCATCACACTGCCTAAGCTAAGCACTATCAGGGTTGGCTAGCACTCAGATGGGTGATAATTCCTGTCCACTGAGTGCTGTCAGCAAGTAGGGTGCACTCCATGCTTGTGAAGCCAATTGAGGAGTAGCGGCTCTGGTCACAAAAACTGACAATGACTGGGAGAGTGGTGTGCTCACCACGTGCCCCCTCCATATCCACATCTAATAATGTCAATAGACTGAGCATGACACAGTGGTTGGTCTGTTCCACTGGGCCTTTTACGGTTTGTTCAGATGGAGTTTAGCTTGTGGGAAGACACACTGAGGTGCAAGTAGGCACATAGACAATGAAAGTAATAGCTAACATGTTGAATTTGTTGGCCGCTTCTACTAACAGGTAGTGAACTGATGATCATTGGCATGCTGACAGTTTGGGTGCAGAAGGAGAGGAGACAAATAAGAAAGCAGTGTAAAAGAGAATAGAAGACAAATGTTCTAGGATAAGCCAGAAGGGTTTGTGAATTGTGTAAACAGACATATAAATGTGCCTAACTAGTTTCATAGATTTTGTGGAAGTGAACCTGTTAGCTGCTGGCGAAGTGGCATAATACATTAGCTGATATGAACTAACATGTGGCGTACCATCCTCCTGTGTTCTACAGAAGATCGGTTGGCTGGACACACCATCACCTTTGGCTGTGTATGCTCTTACTTCTATACTGTAGTTGCAGAAACTTTCCAAGTTTCTGAGTGTAAACTTCTGATCTTGTGTGACTTGTTCTGTAGGGGGTGATATTTCTGAAAAATAAATAAGACATTACAAGCTTTTTGGTACACTATACAGATAAATGCATTTGCATACATTATGTCCACATTCTGCCAAATTGTATAGAAATTAAACCTTTTGTTGCCACGGGCACACATGTACGCCCTGCAGTTCATATACCTAGATGACTATGGGAGTATATGTATGCCTGGCAGATAAAATAATGAAACCGATATGGACATTCTTTTACACCCAACAGGTAGGGAGGCCTGCCGGCTAAGGGCATTTGTGTACATCTGAGTGTGGGAGCAGGTACACGTGCACAATGGATTGGCAACTCGCTGTTGTCTATGTTTTTCTTTTTTTTTTAACATTCCTGCCAAGGTGTATTTATCAGATTTCCTTTGTAATGTTGGAAAGCAATACAGCTTTCACCTGCTCCTTGGCCCTTTATGCTTATGAGTTGATCTAATAGATGCAATTTGATTTCCTAACTGACACACAACAAAAATGCAAACATATATTATCTGCAACGCATCAGTTATTCTAGTGAATTGACATCTCAGACGTTACAAAAGTGAAAAGCACAGCAGATGTCAACCAGAACAGAAAACCACACACTGCCAAACAAATTAAATTTGATTTCGTAATCTACACAGTACTCATGAAACAAACACATTAAAGCTGAAACGGCAATGATATATTAGATGCAAAAAATGAACAGCACAGCAAAAGCATGAACAATTTCTCAGCAACACTCACTGCTGCATGGAACAGAAAATGGTGTGTACAGCCAAGTACATGTAATTTGATTTCCTAATCTATGAAGTACACATGATACAAACATACTTGTACACAATCTGAAAGGGCATGAATTATCCTACTGAACTGATGTATCAGATGTTGCAAACGGTGAACAGTGCAGCAAAATATGTGCAGTTTGACAGCAACACTCATTGCCAAGCAGAACAGAAAATGATCTGGGTTTTGGGTGCCTTCACTAGGAACTGCTCACTTTAAAATTGTATGTCTTGAAAGGTTTTTGTCTGATGGTAATGAGATTTTAATGGTTAAAGGCACAGACAGATCTCAAGCAACACGATTTTCCAATCTCAAATAAAGAAAAATTCTTATCATTTTTCTAAAATTACCTTTACTCAGACTTAGTTAAACTTATAACAGAAAGCTTGGATCAGTTTTGAATAAGTCTTTCATGGTTATCAGAAACTGCAGCTGTGAAAACTATCATTGAAGAATGACTCTACATGTATTGAAACATGTGAACAGACTAGAGTGACCATAGCCTACAGCAGTTGTGAGCTGTGCCGGCTGCCCACTGGCCAGGTGCACGGTAAGCTCGATCCAGTCCGCTGGCCGGGCACGCAGCACTCTCAGCCCTTGCATACGCGAAAGTGTTAAGCATGGATTTTAAAATAATTTAAATGTATTTCCTGTTACCCAATATCATTATAAACTTCTATCTTTGTGGGAAAAAAGAATAATCAGAAAGCAAAACTATCATTACACAAACATAGCTACCCAACACAGATGGGAATTGGTAATTCATACCCATCGCTTTTTACACGTTACAAAAATACAATTTTTTCTATAGAATAGAAGTAGTTGTTAAGGAGAGACTATTTCAGTTTGTTTTCAAATTTAACTTTGCTCATTGCCAGATGTTTTACATCCATAACTAAGGGATCAAATATTTTGGTGGCAGCATTGTGCACCCCTGTTTGTGCTAAAGACAACCTTAATGTGGGATAATGAATGCCATTTTTTCATTTTAGGCCTCTCTTTTGCTGTCACAGTTTTATTCATAAGTTGCACAGGAAGAACATATATTTACTTATTGCCAGTTTTGGACTGTTTGTCCATCATCAAATCAGTCATAAATCTAAGTCTAGCATTACACCAGTCATACTAGTAGAAAATTGGCCATGAAATCAATAAATGTGATAGTAGATAATGTGTGCTCATTGCTAACTGTCAGAGCAAGAAGAGCTGATTTCGTGGGCAATTTTCCACTCATATGGCTGATTTGATAGTGGACAAACAGTCCAAATCTGGTCATCAATAAATAAATGTTCTTCCTGTGCAACTTAAGATGGTATTCATAATGGTTACTGTTATCACAAAAAAATGTTTTCGATCCATCCTAATCTAACAATGAAATAAATAATAAAGTATTATTAGTATAATTTTGTATGATGTTTTATGCTTACCGCTGTCTTCAAACAAGTATTTTCACCGACATATTGAGAGTAGATTACCACTAACTATAATTGTTTGAGTCTGGTACCTATTTTGAACAAGACTCAAATTTTCCTTGAACATTTTAGCACAATATCATTTGTCTTGAGTGTCAGTAAAGGGACTCAATTAATCGATCTGGTTATCAGGTATAACCTCTGCGTCGACCGGCTTACAGCAACTATCTGCTTCAGTTTATACTTCTCAACACTGTGGGGTCATTGGAAAAATCTTCAGCTGAATTTATCTCTGGCTTTAGCCAGCTTCCAGTACCTATAATAATTTCTGCTTCAATTCCCTTTGATAAGCAGTTGGAGACCTGTTTCTTCCTCAATGCCACTACAATAATTTGCAACTACCTAGTCTACCATTATCCTGTGTTAGACTGTACACCTGTTTGTATTTTCTCGAGATGCTCAAACCTAAAAAACCATCCAGTCCACTCTGCACAGCACCTGCAACCCATATAGCTGCCTCCTGTGTGTAGTGGACCCCTAATTTATTAAGCAGATCCTGATGGCTCTCCACCTAATGCAATTTAAGGAGTTTGCAGCTGATATGGTTGCAGAACTGTCTGAGCCTCTGATTCAGACCAGCCAATGGCCTCTGTAGCAAAGTAATGCAGCCAGTCTGCTGCAAATGGTGAGCTCTGCCTTTATGTAGCAAGTCAGGTTGGCCATCTTTACTAATTCACATAGCTGCCGGAAACCACGGAGAATCTCCTCTGATCCAAAGTGACACACAATGTTAATACCAACATGAGCCATCACCACCTGCAGTTGGCTTCACCCTGTGGTCTATATGTCATCTGAGGGTCCCATTCCACATCCTCAATGACTCCCCCCTGGTATGCACATAGAGTTTACATTGGATTTCTTCCTGTCCTTGGTAGCCATATTCCTAAGAAGCTCCATCACATGCCTAAAATTGGAGCCCCCAATGATCTGCGAGTACCTTGATCTTGCAGGTCTGTGTTAATTTAGATAAGGCATTGTATTAAGCAACATATATAGTTGGATGTATATATGTCTGAGGATAAGTGTAACATACTTGAAATGTGCATTGTGTTAAGTAAACGAAAAATGTGACTGGCAGCAGTATGACACACATAATTATCCCATACAGACACAGTCGATACACTGAGCCACAATTAATTACTATGGTGGTTATGGCAGAAATAACAATTAGGCCCGGAAGCGCACTATTAACGAAGTGTGTCAAGAAAACCTAAGAGGTCACAATGTACACCTAAGCAGGGAATATGGTAATATGCATACAGTGATTTCAGTTTTACACTCAACATGTTCGAGTTCGATATATTCCTCTCCCTCTCTTAAAAACGCACGCACGCACACACACACACACACACACACACACACACACACACACACATATATTCCTCTCCCTCTTTTAAAAACACACGCACACACACACACACACACACACACACACACACGCACACACACACACACACACACACACACACACACACACAGAGAGAGAGAGAGAGAGAGAGAGAGAGAGAGAGAGAGAGAGAGAGAGCAGATATGATTTCAGTTTTGAGTTTTCAAAGTTAATTTTATTATTCTGTAAATTCTTCACATCACTTGGTAGGCGGTCAAAGATTTTTATGGCTGTATATCTCACTCCTTTCTGCACAACACTAAGGATGAGTGATGGACAGGGTAAATCATTTCTCCTTCTAGCATTGTGCTTATGCATGCTACTATTATTATCAAACTGTGATTGATGTCAACAATGAACATCATAAGGTAGCATGTGTGCTGTGAGGCTAGAGTCAGTATGTCCAACAGTTCAAAGAGGTGTCTACAGGACGCTCTAGAGTGGAGACCGAACATTATCCTTATAACATGCTTACTGCAACAAGAGCTGTTTTCTGCAGTGATGAATTATCCCAGAATATGATGTCACAAGAGATTAGTGAGGGAAAATAGGAAAAGGAAGTCAACATTTCATTTTTCATCTCCAAAAGCTAACATTATACATAACACAAAAGTTTCCGAGCATAGATGTTTAAGAAGACCTGAAAATTGACTTCCACTACAGGTTCTTGTGAAAATAAACACAAAGAGTTTAGATTATTCTGTTTTATTTATTGATGTATTATTATGCATTATTTATAGTGCTGTGTTCATGTCTTGGACAGCACTGAATTGCTTGTGCAGTGTTTTACCTAAATTCAGGAACAGTGAAGAAACTTCATTCAATGAAAATATAATGCCATGCAGCAGTAAAAATTTGAGTTCAGAATAAACAGAAGTAAAAAGAGGAACTCAAACTGTTTTGTCAGTTGATAGCAGGTATGTTCAATAATAACATAGGTGCAACAAATAAGGGCACCTTAAAAATTAACAAGTTTTCATCGCCGAACACCTAAGACAATTAACTTGAAACACCGTGTGCCTTTAGAATAGCTCTTGAGCTACTAAGAACAAACAAACATATCTGCTCATTCAAAACAGTTCAAATATGTTCTAAACTGAAATTTCACAAACATAGTAAATAGCTTTTTCAGGGTACACGGAGCACCCAATAATGCCACCCCATGTACCCAATAAGGCCATGTCTAGCAAAGGTGGGTTGGAGATGATGAAATACTGAACAAACTCGTGGTCTTGTGGTAGTGTTCCCGCTTCCCGCGCACGAGGTCCCGGGTTCGATTCCCGGTGGGGACAAGGATTTTCTCTGCCTCGTGATGACTGGGTGTTGTGTGTCTTTCATCATCATTTAATCCCCATCGACAGGCAAGTTGCCGAAGTGGCGTCAGCTCAAAAGACTTGCACCAGGCGAACGGCCTACCCGACGGGAGGCCCTAGCCACACGGCATTTCCATTTACTGAACAAACAGCTGAAAATATGTATTACACATTAAAAGAAAAGCAATAAGAAAAATTCACATTTTCAGACTGAGATTTGAACAGTTCTATTTCACATCAGGGGCACAAATAGTTCTCAGTAGTATCTCTTTTGATAATCCTGGCACACAACTTGTGAACACATAGCCTCAGAGAGAACAGTGAATCATTTCATGTACCAGGTTCTCATTGGAAACAATAAAATACCAGGATGTAGATGCATCAGGTTTCGAAGTGCTGAGACCTGCTCCAGAGGTTTTCCACATTGTCTTCCGTTTTCTTCATGCTGATGTTCAAGGTTTTCCTCGGAACAAACTTTGGGTTAGTTTGTTTCCCACATAATTCAAACTTTTTCTCCTCTGAATGTGACTCTTCTTCATTTTAGGGTTTTTTAAAGTTTGGTGAAGTACCTCCTGCCATATAATGAAAGGCAGACAGAGGGGTTTGGTTCAGGAGAGGTTTCATATTTATCTTGTGAAGTTGGTTCATTGATTGTCATTCTGTCAGCAAGATTGGCTTCATCAGATTACATTGGAGGCATAGCGTGCATCTCAGAACCATAAAGACAGATTGAAAGTGTTTTCATTATCTGGGAAGTCACCATCCTCCATAACACTTGTCATGAAGTCTTCCATGCCTACAGTTGGTGTTAGTTTATGTGCAGTGGTTTCATTCAGAGCAAGAAATTCATGAGGGATGATATTGGTGTGAAAGAGGTAAATCACTGTGCTCTGGCACTTAGTATTCACATTGCTTTGCTGACAAATCTCTTGACCACACTTTTGAGAAAAGATTCCTGAATCCTACTTTTGTTATTCTGCTGAAAGGGCTGTTTTCTCCTAATAAGGCAAACGGTGGCCTTGTTAGTCTACACAATGTTTCATCTTTCTTGTGCATGTTTCTGCCATTCTTAACAAACCCATCTTAAAATAACTGAGAAGTCTCATATTTACTATGAAAATGTTTCAAATAATCACTATTTCATTAAACAGCCACAAAAAATAATTATTCCAGATGTTAGGAAAAACTTATTTTAGTAGCTTGGCAGAAACCTCCAAAACCAAAGATTCAAATCTGCCACTGAATAACATAAAACACTGCATCTCTTCTTTTCCCTTGTCACTAGGACACTATGCTACCAAATATTTGAAAAACAACAAAACCTCAGATACAGACGGTATTTTCAGAGAAATGCTGACTGAGGAAGACATGCGTGCCTTACATTTAATTTTTAATATGGTATGGAAAACTGTAGAGTGGCCTAAAGGCATCCTCTTCACAAAAAAGGATCAGGGGCTGCCCCAATTATAGGACTATAGCACTGATATTGTATGCTAGCAAAATCTTCCTGCACATAATGAATCAACGCATAAAGAAACTCCTGCAATCCCAAATTTCTGCAGAACAAACTTGTTTTGTGACAGATAATGGTACTTGGGTGGCAATCTCAAATTTGAGGCAGATAGTTGAAAAATGTTGTGATATTTTGTTTCTACTTTCATTTATTTCCTAGATTACAAAAAGGGCTCTGATTGTGCCATGTAACACAAGCAGTGTCATGTGCTCAACGGTTCAAAATGGTTCAAATGGTTCTGAGCACTATGGGACTTAACAGCTATGGTCATCAGTCCCCTTGGGCTCAACGGATTTGGGGTTCAAAACCAGTAGCATCATTACTATAAGGTCATATAACAGTCACACTGCAACCAAGAAGGTGGCTGGTGAATACTTGGGGAGTTTTTAAGATGCGAAAAACTGAGTCAGACTATTTCTATACTGTCACCACAGACACCACACCTCTATCACATACAAACAGAGTACGCCATCAGGGAGCATGGATGGCTGGCATAGTGAAATTTCAATTGTCGCCTGGAAATCAGCAATCTACACTTTGTAGATCTGAGATATGAGTACTGTCAGGAGTGGACCCAGGAGAAGTGTATGGGACTGTTGTTATTTTTTGTGTACATAAATGATTTGCTGGATAGGGTGAGCAGCAGTCTGTGGTCGAAGATGCTGTGGTGTACAGAAAAGTATCATCGTTAAGCGACAGTAGGAGGATGCAAGATGAGTGAGACAAAATTCTAGTTGGTGCGATGAAAGACTGCTACATAGAAAAATGTAAGTTATTGCAGATCAGTAGGGAAAACAAACCCACAATGTTCAAATAAAGCATTTTTAGTGTGCCGTTTGACAGAGTCACACTGATTAAATATCTAGGCGTAATGTTACAAACCAGTATGAAATGTAACGAGCATATAAGAATTGTAGTAGGGAAGGCGAATGGTCAACTTCAGTTTATAGGTGAAATTTTAGTGAAGTGTGGTTCATTTGTAAAGGAGACCACATAAATGATATTAGCATAGCTCATCCTTGAGTACTGCTCCAGTTTTTGGGATCCGCACCAGGATGAATTAAGGAAAGACATCAAAGCAATTAGGAGGGGTGGGGGTCTGCCATTTGTTGATGGTAGGTTCAAGCAACATGCAAGTATTATGGAGATGGGACTCCCTAGAGAATAGGTGACATCCTTTTCAAGAAACACTACTGAGAAAATTTAGAGTACCAACATTTGAAGCTGGTGGAGTGATTCTACTGCTGCCAATGTGCATTTCACAGAAGAACCATGAAGATAAGATAAGAGATATTAGGCCCGTACAGAGGCATACAGACAGTCCTTTCTCTCTCACACTATTTGTGAGTGGGAAGGGAAGGGAAATGGCAAGTGGTGATACAGGGTACCCTCCACTACAAATGGTTCGGCACCTTGTAGGGTATGAATGTAAATGTAGATGTAGACGTTCTACACTCGTTGCATGAAGTGAGGGAGAACTTAAGTGATTGGTCTCCAGAGTGAAAACTAACTAATGGATATTAATCATCATGGCTTAGATTGAATTCAGCAAACAAGGTGCTTAAGTGATCTGTAGGCAGTACATGGCTGTGTATATTCAGGATCTCTCATCAATGATCCAGGAAAATGTGATAAAGAAATAGTGTAAAATCAAGAATCATCCTTGGCCAAGCCGTAATGGTTCAACTAAGATCTGGCAGAATATATATAAAGAAACATCAGTGTTGCCTGTGTTCTTGTATGGCAGTGAGATATGGACCAAGAAAGCAATTGACAGGAGCCAAATTGATGCCTGAGAGATGTGGTATGAGTGTACTGTCGCAGCATGTGTGCGCTTACATCAACCACCACTTTATCAATGCGGGTCAGCAGCTAATGCCAAAGCGTGCCTATAAATGTCCACCTGCATAGCTGGCTGGTTATGTGCTTGCCTCCCGTGCAAGTGGACACAGGTTCGATTCCCAGCCGGGTTTGAGACTTTCTCCACTCACGGACTGGGCGCTCTGTTGTCCTCATCATCATTTCATCCTCATCATCGACATGCAAGTCACCCAATGTGACGTCGACTGAAATAAGACTTGCACTTGGCGACCGGACTTCTCCGAATCGGGCCTCTCGGCCAACAATGCCATATGCTCTTTTCCATTTCCATGCCTATAAATGCATGGAGCAGCACTGACTCACTCTAGGTTCTTCTAGTTTTAACCACTCACATCAGGTGTACTGTGTATTGTTTATGTTGCACGTTCTGTGCGCTTCTTTTGTCTTGTTACACAGAGTCACAAGAGGCTTATTTCTGTTACTGTCCAGAGGTTTATGAATAAAGCCATATTTATGTTACTTGGATCCGTTTCATGTACTATGTGGTTACTACATGACTGGTGACTAGTTTGGGACAGTTTCCACATGTACAGTCTTTAAGTGCAGTGTCATTAGATTTAGTCATAATGGACGCCATGCTACTGGCCCTGACTGATCAGCTTACTTCGGCAGTGACCACTTTGTCAGCTTCCATTAACAGATGAGGTACTGTTCCACCAATCTATGCACTCACTTCTCCCACATACGATATTCAGCCAAGGAAGCTTACGAAAAAAGACTCAGACAAAATTTTTTTGGCTTTTGGCATGATGGACTCAAATTTGTGAAAAGCCTTATTTCGATCACGGATTTCACCTAAGGTGTATAAAGTACTGTGTGTGCTCGCCCTTTTACAAGAACCATCAGCTCTTAGTTTTGCCACATGTGCAGTTTACTGTCCAACTACCATCGCAAATGAACGTATGTTGTAGTGGCGTGAGTTGGATTCTGACGATGCTACAAGAAACCTGGCTAGCTGAATTTCACAGCCTTAGCGGCAAGTGTCAATTTGTTACTGATGCCCGTAATGACTCTTACGCAGACTCTACTGTGCACAACGCAATTATCTGTTTGGCTCTGGACAAGGATGTGCTGCAGAAGGCTTTACTTTGTGCAAACCCCCTGTTGGCAATCTTTCGAAGTCTCTCAGGCAGCAGATGACCAAACTGAATCATGGAGTGATGTGGCAGTAGTGTCACAACATGTGGCCACTAAGATGACAGATAGCTTGCAAGAAGAAGTGGCAGTGGTGGCAGTAAACATATGAGTCCACCACTGAGCAGATTGAGGCTGGCCCAAGCACCCATGACTGCCACAGCACCAGCATTGGCATTTTCTGTGCCTCTTGTCTTTTCTGTTTTGTTCAGCATGAATGTTTAGCATGTATTAAGCGCCGGGGTACTTGTAATGCTTGACAGAAGGAAGGCTACATTGTCTCCATGTGCTGTTCACCAAAGACTGCCCAGGATATGGACATGGACATAAACTGTGTGATCCCAATGCTGGTGACCTCTCTAAAGTTGTTTATCAATCTACATGTTTTTTGCCAAAGCTACAAGTCAACACAGGTGCTGCATTGAAATTATTGAATTCTCAAACCTATGTGAGTTCAGGCTCGCGACCACCGACACTGGTCATGCGGAAGCTGGTCAGTTATAACAAACAGAACATTGCACTGTTGGGAGAATTTAAGCCAACTGTCTCTTACAAGTCAATGGTTTGTTCCATTACATTTTTGATGGTTGCTGATACTGGTGTTGAGAACTTGTTCAGGATGAACACATTTCAGGCATTTGGATTTTCTATCAATGGTGGAGTTCACCTTGTGTCCAATCATGTACCTTATTCTCAATTGGAATCACAGTGTGAGGGATATTCAGAAATGTTTTCAGGAAGCGCAGGGGTGCTACAGGTTTTTCCACTCATATTTCTTTGAAATCCATAGCTCGGCCTTGTTTTTGTTGTGTGCATCCTATTCCTGTTGACCTAAAATATCAAGTGAAAGCAGAATTAAACAGACTTCTTTCTCCAGGGATGGCACGACCTATTATGACTAGTGAATGGTTATCTCTGCTAGTAATTGTTCTGAAGCGATTGAGGAAACTTCACCTCTGTGGTAACTACAGTACTACTGTCAACATGCAGTTGATTTTACATACATATCCTCTACCACATACATATCCTCTGCCACACCTGGGGAACTGTTGGCAAAAATATACAGCTTCCATGTGACAAAGAGTCTCAGCGAGTTCCGGTTTTGATGCTCCTTTTCGTCTCTATCAATAATTATGTCTTCCATTTGGTGTGGCTAGCACGCATCCTATTTTCCAACGATTTTAGAGTAACTGACTATGCCTGTTCTTGGTTGCATTAATTATCTGCATGATATTGTGGACACAGGCTCCTCCATGGTCAATAACTTGAAAAACTTACGCACTTTGTTTTCTGTCTTACAGTTCACATCCTTATGGTGTAACCTCACCAAATCTCAATTTTTTCAACCTTCTCATTTATTTGTGGTTCGACATCTTGAGGGATTGGGTTCACCCTCTGCCAGACCACATCTCTGCTGTTATGTCTATGCCTCGCCCCTCATCCATGAAGGAGTTTCAGGCCTTCCTAGAGAAGATAGCCTACTACCAGAAATCCCTGCTAGGGACAGCCACACTGGCCTATCTGTTGCATGCCTTGTGAAGGCATGCACCTTTTTGCTGGAGCCCAGATTGTGAATGTGTTTTTCAAATGTTAAAATTCAAACTACTCCCAGTCCCTTGTATATCTATGTTCTCTCTGGACCAGCACAGTTTTGGTGACTGACACCTCATGGTATGGCCTCAAAGAGGTCCTAGTGCACTGATATGCCTAGGGCTCTGAACTACCCTATTGCTTTCCCTCTAAATCTCTCACTCCAGCCCAGAAGCATTACTCGTAAGTGTAAAACAAGGCTCCTGCCATAGTCTATGCTCTCCAGAAATTTCCTGTTTTTTTGTATGGCTCCAAGTTTTAACTTATTACTGACATAAACCCTTGGTTCCCTTGTTTATCTCTCACATTTCCTTGCCTGACAAGGTAGCATGGCGCCTACAATGTTGGACGCTGTTCTTGTCTCACTACAATTACAAAATCCAATTTTGACTGACATCTAAACAAGCCAATGCAAACAACTTGTCCCACCTTCCTGTGGGTCCTGATCCTGACTTTGATCATGAACAATTGCTTTGCTTCCATCTTGATACTGAAATGCAGACTGTACTCAAGGGTTTCCCAATTCCAAACTCACACTTGGCAGTTGCCACTACTGCTTACCCATTCCTCCACTAGGTGGTTCGGTTTGTTCAACAGGACTGATAACTATATTTCCTTATGGTATCGTCTTTCTGTTTTTGACAGTGATTTGCTGTTGTCCATGGAAGACCTCTCTCCCAGAGAGGTTATTCCTTCCATGTTATGGAGTGAAATTCTACGCCTTCTTCACCAGGGCTACTAGTGAGCTTTGTGCACGAAACTGTTACCTAGGAGGTATATTTTTTGGCCAGGACTTGATGACCAAAGAGTTAATTTTGTCATGGCTCACGACCAGTGTGCCCGACGACAGCCCCTAGGGCATCTCTGCCCCTGGCCTGTACAATGCCAGCTGTGGGAATGTATTTATGTAGACTTTGTGGGGTCCCTTCTTGAATTCCTATTGGCTCTGGGTTGTGGATGCATTTTTGGTTTCCTTACATTCTCTGGTGTGCATTATCATCAGCTGAGGTCACAATTCATATGCATTTTGAGGGGTTTTCCTAATGAGGGGCTGCCTTGTACCTTAGATTAGGATAATGGGTCCCAGTTTTTTTCTCTCACCTTTCAATGGCTTTTTTTTCCCATCACAGCATTCATCATGTTATGGCTCTGCCATTTCACCCTCAACCAAATCGTGAGGCGGAATAACTAGTGTGTACATCCAAGTCCCAAATGGAAAAGTTTCTTGTGTATTCCTTCACAGATGATGCCCTTCTCTGTTTTCTGAGAATCTATTGCTTCACACATATATGGGAGCAGAGCCCAGTTGAAATTCTTCATGGCTGGCAGTCAAACACTTTCCACCATCTTCTTTGGGCTGCGCCACACCTGCTGCTGTTGGGTCCAGCCAGCATCTGCTGCAGTCAGATTTGTCCAGCTGCTTTGCATCTGGACCACCAGTGTGGGCATAAGGGTTTGGTTGCTGGCTCAAGTGGACCTGACCACTGTTGTCTACCACCAGCGATGCTGTTCTTTGTGACGTCTGCATGACTGATGGGTTGGCTGTGTGCCACTTTCATCAGATCCACCCCTGCTCACTGTTGGAAGCTATCAGTTTGCAGGTGTGGCACCAAACGCCACAACCCGCCTTGCCAGCCTCTGTCTCAAGTTTTCCTTTGCCTGCTGCAGAGGTGCCCCCATCCCACTAGCTGCCTCCTCTGCATGTTACGCACTGCCATTCCAGCTTCCTGGTGCTGATCCATTTCAATCTCGGATCTATTGCTGCAACTTGTTGTCCCAGTTGAGCTGCATTCACCGGCCTCCTTGCCACCACCTCATAAGCCATCATCATCGATGGGTTCAACCACATCTCCTCTACACTGGGACCTGCCTGCTGATGATGCCACAGAGATGACGATGAGACCCTATTCCCTGCTGTTGTTGTAGGGTTCCGTGCAGGTTCGAGTCTCGGTCTGGCGCACAGTTTTAATCTGCCAGGAAGTTTCATATCAGCGCACACTCCGCTGCAGAGTGAAAATCCCATTCAGGAACCCCCATTTATTATTACATATTCATATAGCATGTAAAGAAATATGAATGTTATAGTTGGTCCACTTTTTTCACTTTGTGATGGATGGCGCTGTAATAGTCATAAACATATGGCTCACAATTTTAGACGAACAGTTGGTAACAGGTAGATTATTTAATTTAAAATACAGAACGTAGGTACGTTTGAACATTTTATTTCAGTTGTTCAAATGTGATACATGTACCTTTGTGAACTTATCATTTCTGAGGACGCATGCTGTTACAGTGTGATTACCTGCAAATACCACATTAATGCAATAAATGCTCAAAATGACGTCCGTCAACCTCAATATATTTGGCAATACATGTAACAACATTCCTCTCAAGAGTGAGTAGTTCGCCTTCCGTAATGTTCGCAAATGCATTGACAATGCGCTGACGCATGTTGTCAGGCGTTGTCGGTGGATCACGACAGCAAATATCCTTCAACTTTCCCCACAGAAACAAGTCCGGGGACATCAGATCCAGTGAACGTGCAGGCCATGGTATGATGCTTCGATGAACAATCCACCTGACATGAAATATGCTATTCAATACTGCTTCAACCACATGCCGATCTGTCATGCAGTAAAACATCTTGTAGCAACATCGGTAGAACATTACATAGGAAATCAGCATACATTGCACCATTCAGATTGCCATCAATAAAATGGGGGCCAATTATCCTTCCTCCCATAATGCCGCACCATACATTAATCCTCCACGGTCGATGATGTTCCACTTGTTGCAGCAATCGTGGATTTTCCATTGCCAAATAGTGCATATTATGCCGGTTTGCATAACCCTGTTGGTGAATGATGCTTCGTCGCTAAATAGAACGCGTGCAAAAAAATCTGTCATCGTCCCATAATTTCTCTTGTGCCCAGTGGCAGAACTGTACACGACATTCAAAGCTGTCGCCATGTAATTACTGGTGCATAGAAATATGGTACGGGTGCAATCGATGTTGATGTAGCATTCTCAACAATGACGTTTTTGAGATTCCTGATTCTCATGCAATTTGTCTTCTACTGATGTGCGAATTAGCCGCGACTGCAGCTAAAACACCTACTTCGGCATTATCAGTTGTTGCAGGTCATGGTTGACATTTCACATGTGGCTGAACACTTCCTGTTTCCTTAAATAATGTAACTAACCGACAAACGGTCTGGACACTTGGATGGTTTCATCCAGGGTACTGGGCAGCATACATAGCACATGCCCGTTGGGCAGTTTGATCACAACAGCCATACATCAACACGATATCGACCTTTTCCGCAGTTGATAAACAGTCTATTTTAACACAGGTAGTGTATCACAAAGCAAATACTGTCTGCACTGGTGGAATGTTATGTGATACCAATTACTTATACATTTGTGACTATTACAGTGCCACATATCAAAAAGCAAAAAAAGTGGTCCAACTAAAACATTCATATTTCTTTATGTACTACACGAATATGTAATAAAAAATGGGGGTTCCTATTTTAAAAAAAACACAGTTGATATCCGTTTGAGCTATGGTAGTGCCATGTAGGGGGCCAACCATAGTGCCATCTGCTTTCCCCCTTCAAGCTAGACGAGTTTCGTTCTTTGTAGTTTTTTCGTTTGATGATTATTTCATGAGATATTTGGCCTGATCACTATCAATGGACCACCCTGTATATATCACAGACAACATTTGATTTATGAGCATTAGACTGCATCAAAAGTTATGTTTCTGTGCCTAACATTTCATCCTCTACTGCAGGAGATGTCCTTCAAATGTAAATTTGTTCAGCTATCAAGTATAGTTGAAACTCAGAACACTCTTCATCTAAAAGAGACAGAAATGGGTTCAAGTACCAGGAACAAGAGGAGTCAGCTGGGATACAGCCTGAGAGAAGAATGGTAGATGGACAGAAACAAGTGGGGAGCGGTCACAAACCACGCCTGGGCAACTGGTGTGGGGTGGGGTGGGGGTGCGGGGTGGGGGTGGGGGGAACCTAATGATAAAGATTAGTTGATCACAAAACAAGATATTTTCATTGCTACTAGTTAGTCTTGCTATTCATATTCAGCACCTCGCTTTTCATTGCATATTTATAAGTTACGTTTTACATGGTAATTGTACATTTCTTCTGTATAATGCTACTGCTCATTTTCATGATATTCAAATAATAATCATAAATAATTTCGTCTCAGTAATGAGTTTTTACTACAAATCATATATAATCTATATGTTTATTATTCTTAAAGAATCAAGTCTGCCAAGATCAATTCAATTCTTATCATTACTATCAGTGGTTTCCATAGATCTATGCTGTCATCATCAGACCTTGTAATATTATTAGTTACACATGCTTGTTACCATAATGAAAATCGCATAGTGATGTTGTGTCAAATAAGAAAGATCTGATGATGACAGTGTAGGTCTGTCAAAATGGTTCTAGTAATAAATAGAATTGCTAGCAATCTTGCTAAACTTGATTCTTCAAGAATAATATGAATTTCAGATCATCCCCAAACTGACACAATTTCAAGCATATATATGTTTATTGTTACTTACCATTCCAGTCTGCTAATGAACGGTAAACGACCTTATAGCCTTTCAAAATTCCATTTATTTCTGTGGCTGGTGGAGAGGACCACATAACCAAGATACTTTGTGAAGTAAGTGCTGTACATTGTACATCAAGAGGTGCTGCATCGGGAACTGGAAAAGCAATTAACAACATCTAAGAGTAGAAATGTCTGTTTATGCTACGAAATCCTGACATCACTTTAAACAACCAGTCATCCCTTAACTTCAGAAACATAGACTAATGTCCAGCAACAGTACTCATCATTAACAAGAGGAGTCAGCTGGGATACAGCCTGAGAGAAGAAACAATGATTTCATTATCATGTGTGCAACAATACAGAAAGTGATCAGAAGCATTTACAATCACTACTTTGCTGTTTCAATGCTCAAGTTCACTAATTCTCCTCTTTATATTTCTATATGGAACACATCACACAGATAATATGTTCCGGTGTAAAAGTCAAGTGCCAGCATGGTGGTCAGGAACAGTAGAGCAGAGAGGGCAGTGAAGAAGACGTCAGCCAATAGTATGCTGACCGACCCTCTCTAGGATGCCACCGAGACAGCAGCGGCCTCTAGGTGAAGAAGAACATAAACATCGCGCCGCCTGGCTGTGACCCAGTTGAAGATTAGTCGTTCTACGAGCTCGACAGCAACGAGTTAGGACCTGTACTGTTTCACTCATATTAGGAGTTGTGTACTGAGGAGATTCTCTTATTTTGCAACACACTATTGTAAATTCTCAAAGGTAAGTATTGTCATTTATCTTGTAATAAAAATTCATTAAAACAATTAGCTTGAATTTTTGTCTAGGAAGCTGAGAAAATAGGTTTCCTAGGCTCCCCATATTTGGCGAGAAGGCAGGACACATAGATTTCAGTATAGCTTCATGAATCACACGTTTTGTTAATAGAATGTTGTTCTACTTTTCATTACAAGAAATATTAGCACACCACAATAATCAAATCTATGTAGGGAATTTGTCCAATCATCTGAGACCTCTTGACTTACAGAATTATGCTGTTATTACATAGATGGTATTTGTTACAACCGGTTTGGACCTTATCTTTATGGCACGCAACAGAAAGCAATCCATATTAATGAGCTTGTGGATGAAGCTGATTCCTGTTGTTACCCTTGGTAGCCCTGTTGTGCACTAGAAAGTTGGTATGGTTACAGGTGATGTGGTTGTGGAGAAATGAGTGTTGGAAGCAGTTGCCATCACATCATGGTGGTCAACATCTATCTCTTTCACATCAACGTATTTTTCAGGTTAGGGGAGATGAGATATAGAAGTTCTCTAATGTTCTTGAGCTTTTAATAATAGTCTCTAATGTTTACGAATTCTCAAATGTTCTATGAAACAACTTGGAAACAGCACATATGGCATAGATCCACACTCCAGTGAAATAGGCTTAACTGATGAATTGTGCAATACAATAAAAGGTATAGGAACAACTCAGCAAAAAAAAAAGAGTATCCTCTTACAGAGAGACACTAAGTAAACAAATAATGGTTACGTGAGTGAACAATTTTAGCAACAATGACATAGTTAAACAAAAAAATCAGAAAATATAGAATATGACACCAATGCAAGACAATGTTTAAATCCATTGATGCAACTGCAAACTAAGACAAAAGTGTACCCTTCTCAACAGAACTTGTAAATTCGCTCAGTGCTCCCTGAATGCCCTTGCAAAATTTTTCTAAACCAAATCACAGAACCGTAAATATTAACTGGAAAAGAAAAGTCAAATCATTATTCATACCATGAATTCAACTCACTTGAAATAACTTAAAATTCAGCTTTAATAGGCAACAAATTCTTGTGAGATCAGTGTACAAAATTGCTATCAATATAGGACAAGGGTAAACATTCCAATGTTGTGCAGTAAATTTAAAATAACTGCATTTCTTACATGAAAACTGTATGTCGCGTTGTGTTTCTTTAAGATTTCTAGTGGATCAAATATTTCATCATTTTTTGGGCATGCATTCGGGATATTATTAATGCTTGTTCCAATACTCTGGCTGACCACCTTTCAGCAATAGCAGTCTTCTCTTTGAAGCATGATCATTTATGTCAGTTCATTGTGTAAAGTCTTTTAAAAACCTTACAACTGACTCACCTTGTGAATGGCTGAAAGGCTGTCAGTTGAAATATTGAAATGGCAATTAATCATATCCCACATGCATGCCCAAAAGATGATGAAATATGTGTAGCGTATTTGTGTGTTGGACAACTATAAATCTTATTTATCTTTGCACCCAAATGCAGCAAATGTAGTTAACATAAATATTCTTTGAATATCTTTTATGGTACACACATGAGAGGATTCATAAGGGAAATAAGAAAATAGACGAAGCAAAGCAGATTCTTTTCAGCATAGTACACAGAATATGTTCCTTTACATAAAAATATTAGTTACTGAGTTTTCTAAGACTCCAGATTATGCCCATTCCTATTCTTAGTATTACTAAATATTGTCTCGTATCAGAAGAGACAGTGCATTTTTTTAAGTCACATTAGCTCTTTTACTAAAGGGTATAGTGATGCTGTTTTTGAATTCTGGTCCTATGTAAAATCACTAAGCAGGGCTAAGACTTCAATCAGTCCCTCATTGACGAGACCGGTGTGGTAGCTGAAGGTAGCAAAATGAAAGCCCAAGTTTTGAATTTCACGTTCAAGAAATCATTCACACAGGAGAATCGTGAAAACATATCCTCATTTGACCATCAGACACACACTTGCATGGAGGGCGTATTAATAAGCAAACCCTTGCATAGAGAAACAACTGAAGGATTTAAAAGCAAATAAATCCCTAGGTCCAGATGGAATCCCAATTTGATTTCATAAAGAGTACTCTACGGCACTGACCCCTTATCTAACTTACAGCACAAAGTCCCAAGTGACTGGAAAAACACGCTGATGACTCCTGCGTATAAGAGAGGAAAAAGAACAGACCCACAAAATTAGAGACCAATATTCTCAGTCAGAAAATAATAAACTTTCTTGAGCCTAAGAAGCTTATGTCCATGAGTCAGCACGATTTTAGAAGGCTGCCACTTGTGGGAAACTCAGCTTGCCCTTTTGTCACATGATACACTGTGAACTATGGATGAAGGGTAACAAACAGAGCCTATATTTCTAGATTTCCATGAAGCTTTTGACATGGGCACCATTGCAGGCTATTTACAGAGGTATGAGCATATGGAATAGATTCACAGATATGTGATTGGCTCGAAAACTTCTTAAATAATAGAACCCAGTATGTTGTCCTGGACAGTGAATGCTCATCAGAGACTAAGGTACTGTCAGAAATGCCCCAGGAAAGTATGATAGGACAGCTATTATTCTCTATATATATAAAAGATTTGGTGGACAGGGTGGGCACCAATATGCGATTGTTTCCTAATAATGCTTTGGTACACGGTAATGTTTCGAAGTTGAGTGACTGTAGGAAGATACAAGACAATTTAAACAAAATTTCTAATTGGCGTGATGAATGGCAGCTGGCTCTAAATGTGGAAAAATGTAAGTTAAAGTGAATTAGTAAGAGGGACAAACCTGTAATGTTTGGATTCAGTATTAGTAGTGTCCAGCTTGCTACAGTCATGCCAATTCAATAGCTAGGCATAATGTTGCAAAGTGATATGAAATGTAACTAGCATGTGAGAACTGTGGTAAGGAAGGTAAATGGTTGACTTTGGTTTATTGGGAGAATTTTAGGAAAGTGTAGTTCACCTGTAAAGGAGACCGCATATGCAGCACTGGTGCAACCTATCCTTTAGTACTGCTCGAGTGTTTGGGATCTATACTAGGTTGGACTGAAGGAAGACATCAAAGCAGTTCAGAGATGAACTGCTAGATTTTTTAGCAGTAGGCTTGAACAACATGTAAGTGTTACAGAGACACTTTGGGAACTTAAGTCGGAATCCTTGGAGGGAATGTGATGTTCTGTTTGAGAAACACTACTGAGAAAATTCAGAGAACCAACATTTGAAGCTGACTGACATCTGATTCTACTGCCGCCAACATATATCGCATGTAAGGACCACAAAGACAATATACAAAAAATTAGAGCTCATATGGAAGCATGCAGACAGTCATTTTCTCCTCACTCTACTTGCTAGTGGAACAGGAAAGGAAATGATTAATGGTACAAGGTACCCTTCACCACACATGTCTTATGGTGGTTTGTGGAGTACCTATGCAGATGTAGATGTAGATTTTCAACAGGTCAGTGACAATGTAAAAAGCAGGAAGTTTGTTTAAGAATATATATTTGAACATAATTGAAAAGAATCAGGAAGTGTTGGGTTTAATGTCCTGTCAACAATGAGGTTATTGGAGATGCAGCACAAGCTCAAATTTGGGAAGGAAATCAGTTGAAACAGTCTGGCATTCACGACGAGCAATTTATGGAGAGCATAAAAACCTAAATCTGGATGACTGTTTGCTCTCCTGAAAATGAGTCCAACGTCTTACCACTGTATCGTCTTGCTCAGTATAAGTAAAACCTAAAAGTCATCTTCATATACATGGTACAAACATGAGAAGCAGTAAAATAAGAATTATAGCACAGATCAAACATTCTTGTAAACAACTTCCAAGGGTATTGTCTGCCTCCATAGCTGAGAAGTCAGCGAGTCTGTACAACAAATGTAGACTCATGTTCAGTTCCTGGTAGTGTCATGGACCATTCCTTGGTGGGAGCACAGAAGCAGGGTGCACTCATCTTCATTATGACAGCTGATGATATGTAATGGAAAGCTGACAGTGGCTGAGATGGCAGTGGTGCTGACACCACATGCTTCACACGGCATTCGAATGAGACATATGGCAGAGGATGACACAGCGGCCGGTCAGGATTGCATGGTTCTTAGGGCCAGAGTGCAGAATTGTTAAAATGGTTAAATGGGTCATTTGAGATGGAGAAAATATATGGGCCTTCAGAACAAAGGAATAATTATTTTTTAACACTATTTGAAAATTCTTAAGGGCTTCCCTGAAAATTCTTCAGAGCATTCCTAATGTGTAGGCAGTAACACATATTGACAATTTTTTTAATGGCTCAACAGCAAAAATCATCATAAAAGGAAAGTAGAATGTCAGTGTTCAGCCAAAAGTGGGATTATAAGAAATTTAGATCTCTTTCAGTTGGTGAAACACAGAGAAAGGAATAAGCTGAAACCTTACTGAAGCAACTGTTTCGGCATCTGCTTTAAATTATTAAGGAGAATCACAATAAACAAGCCTGAAAGGTCAAACAGGAATATGAAATCCAGTGCTCTCAAATGTAAATCACTGTCTTAACTGCAATACACCTAATTTGGTTATTTCACCAGTCTCCTTACAAAAGTAGCCTGACTCATACTGAGTGTGCCAGGAGGAATGATCAATATTCAGGAATATGGAAGGAATGACCATTTGAAGCAAAATGGTCTAGTAAACAAAGGCTTTAAAATGCATACATTAAGAGCTATGCACTCTAGTTCATCTTTGGTACTGTGATACAAATCTCTTGTACTGCATGCTCTTTGATTTCCATGTTTTGAAAGCAGATAGTATGGACCAAATCAAGAAAATATTATCTAGTAAAAATGGACTATAAAATGCATACCTTAAGAGCTATGAGCACTTGTTCAGTAGAAGAGACGTGTTTCAGAGTAGTGAAGATGAACAACTGCCCATTGCTCTTATGGCACACACTTTAGATCCCTTGTTTTCCGGACATTTTTTTCTTGTTTGGCTCCATACTTACAACTCTCAAATATGGAAAGCAATGACCTTGCAGTGGAAGACATTTGTTTCACAGTATCAGAAAAGAAATAGTGTTCATAGCTCTTAAGGTGTGCATTTTAAAGCTCATGTTTAGCTGACTTTTTGCTTCAAATGATCATTCCTGACATATCCATTAATATTAGGCCTTCCTACTGGGACACCCTGTATACAATTAGAAGGATTAAAATCCATACAGAAATAGGCAAGTAGCACAGCACATCTGCATATAAAAGTCTTAAATGAAATTGTACTTGGTAACAACTAACTGAATACTCAAATATCCTCTCTAATAATTTAGGAAAGTAAGATGAGAAAAGGAGAAGAGGATAAAATGGTGTGTATTAAATTTTTACATTAAGTACTGTATAATGGTAAGTGCTCTCACAGGAGAAGGTGTAAGTTTTTAATATTCTCAAAATTTGTCCTCCTGCTAATACATTATCTTATGCCACAAATCTTCATGTCTGAGGCTAATGCAACACTTTATGCCACACTGTGTGAACAGCAAACAATATTAATTGTGGTAACCACAGATTCACTGCTCTAAATTTCCATCTTCCGTTGCAAATGGAGTATTAAATATGTCACAGCATTTATTTTACTGCAAAGTACACTCATGATCAGAAAAAAACAGAACACCTTGAATGACTTGAGGTAGGATATTCATATTCGCAGGACATGTACATCAGTATGTTCCACAGAAATGATTAGTACTTGAACCATGTCAGCCTGCAGGTTCACATTCAACATCGATATTGCAGTGTGACATCAGCTACTGGTAAAATGTCCCTGTGGTTCTCATTTTCTCTATAAATTGAAGATAAATGGATCAGTGTCACTTGAGGAGATGTGCTGGTTGCCCCATAGAGTTTGAAAGAGGATGCATTTTGGAATGAGAGAATGTGATGTACCCATCCAGGAAATGGCTGCCCATGTAGGCGGATGTGTTTCACCAGTGCAACAGGTGCGAGCAGAATGGTTCATGGAAGGCCATAGAACATGATGACATGGGTCACGCTACACTGCCCAGACACCCTTACCTCTTCCAGAGATGAGCAACACCTCATTTGAATATCATTGCAGGACAGATCTGCATCCTCCTCAGCTCTGGAACACCAGTGGAACAGTGTAACACGTTGTACACTATCAGTGGTCACAGCCTGGCACTGTTTATTATGGTATGGGTTACATGAGTGCCATCCAGTTCTCTGACTACCTTTGATGAATGTGCAAAAACATGCTAGACAGAACAGTGTACGAAACATCATCACTGGAGACAGCAATGGCATTATATAGCATTTCTGGACGAATCCAGGTTCTGTTTGTTTGAAAATAATGGCTGCATTTTGGTTTGCCACAGACAGGGGAGTGGTATCACAGAAACTGCATTCGCATACAACTTACAGTACCAACTCAAGGCCTTATGGTGTGAGCTGCTATTGGGTACAACCATAAATCACAATTGGTGCATGTCCAGGATACTATGACCAGTGTGACCTACGTGAATGACAACCTGCGACCCGCAGCCATACCCTTTCTGCACAACTCAGACACCATTTTTCAGCAAGACAATGCACAACTACATGTTTCAGCATGAACACATGCCTTCTTGGTATCACAGGATGCTAGCCTTTTGCTCTGGCCCATCAGATCACCAGACTTGTTGTCAATTAAAGATGTGTGGGATACTGTGAGCCAATGGGTCCAGCACTGTGATCCAAAGGCAACTACCACAGATAAACTTTAGAACCAGGTAAATACAGCACGGATGGCTATACCACAGGACACCATTCATGCACTATATGTGTCGATGCCATCAACGCATGGAATAAGTTATCGGGGCCCATGGCAAAATCTATGCCTAATAGGCAACAGGACACATGTTGAACTGAGCTGACTGAAAAGCTAATCATTTCTGCAAAACATACTAATGTACATGTCTTATGAATATGAACATCCTATCTCTAGTCGTTTAAGGTGTTCTGTTTTTATTTCTGAACATGAGTGTACAATCAACACATACAGAACAATATTTGGCTGCATAGGTAAATGGATATATCCATGCAGTATTGTAACATTTATTTTCATATCAACTATAGTATGGCCATTTTATCTACCATGTGTAACAAGTTTGAAGGTGTTATTTTCAGTTTTTCTGACATGTTCTTCGTATCTTGCAATAAAAACTTTCTCTGTCCAGCAGAAAACATTAAAATTGTCACAATTGATTTTATATCAAATAATACAGAAGATTATTATTATTATGACAGTTTTTCTATTGCAACTGACTGTGAGAAAGAAATTTTATTTGTACTGTGCAAAAGGTACAGTTTCATTTATTTCCTCACTGTCAGTTTTAACTGAATAGATTTATTCAATGCCAAATCTTGAGTTTCAAGCTTTTTAATACTCACAAGTATATGGGAAAAATGAGTGTTAATACCAGCATTGTTTCTTTTAAATACTGCAACCACTAAATTATTCCTTGCACTGTCAAATTCCCAAAACCTCTGCATCTTTGAAGTCATTTACTATGCCTCTAATGACCTCACAATGTTCCCTGTAAAACAACATAGCTTCAATCCACGTACTCCAATGAGTTACCACTGGATCAGGAAGTCAAGGAACATTTAGTAGTTTTTCTTTATAGATCTTGATGCAAGCATGTACGTGAAGAAACATTTTCTTTGTGGATTAAATCAGTTTATTTACATTTCCAAATGTGGACCGTACTTCTTCGGCAAGGTGATGTACTATGTGAGCAAAGCACGTCACATGAATAAAACAGGGATAAATTACTTGGATGCCTTTTCCTGGTTTGATCATGTAGGGACCAGCATCTGTGAGAAGCACAAACAGTAGTTTTGTCAAGTGAAATCCAAATAATACTGTCCTGGAGTTAATTGCGTATTTCTTCCAGAACATTTACGCAACCATTTGGTATGTAATTTTCATGCAATGTTGATTCATCTGGTATATTTTGATTTAAGCAATATTCGTGCAGGAAACCTCAGAGAACAGGATTTGTAAGTTTGTGAAGAGCAATATTACTTGCAGTGAATGCCTCACATAGAGCATGTTAAAACAATTCTTTGGTAATCTTTGGAAGTTAAATTTCTCTTACAGCTACTTGTCACTGTCAAAAGTTGTTGTCGTGTGGCTTTCTTTTGCATTGCTGCAAATATGAAGACTTGTCTTGACATGCTGCTCTATTTGAAACTTTTTTTTGTATGAAACCTTTTCCTCGCAAACATGGCAATATAAAACATTTTCTGTCATACGTAAATGATCCAGTATGGTCACCTTCCACAAAATGACATTTCATTTTTTGGACTGCATGTGCACAAGACGTTAACACACTACATGTGAACACGATAAACTATATATAAATGAAATGAAATCTTACTTACAGTGGGCGTGTGGTTAATTAAATTGTTGCTGATGCATATGGTATGACAGGGGAGGGAAATTAGTGCACTGACTGTTCATAGTTAGTAATCAGTTCATGAGATCAAGCTGAAGCCTGTACACCTAGGTCTTTAAAATATTGCACAGATAGAGCATCATCACTAGTTTGTAGTTAAAATAAGCAATAACCAGTAAAGAAGCACCAAATATGCAATTATATATGCAACATGCAAATGCTTATAATTCAGTCTCTAGCAATAAAACACAAACGCATTTTCCACTGAAACATACAACATGAAGTTATTTGTATGGTCTGCCTTCATCCACACACTCCAAAACGAGAAGTGAATGTACTTGAAGAGACAGCATAATAAATGTACCCAACAACCCTTAGTATAGGTACTTGGTACTTCTTAGATCATGGAGACAACTTAAATATCAACAAGATATACTGTGATGGCTTGAGTGCACATCTGATGCTTAGTGAGCATCAAGTAGCAGAATTCACTTAAGTATGTGCCCCAAAACTGTGTATATGTAATTGCTATGGCACATAACATAACTTTATGAGTTTAAAATACACTGATTTCTTTCTCTGATTTAATGACAGTATCATATAAAGGTAACTGTGACTGAAATTATTGGTAAATGCACTGACATTAACACTGGCAAACTGAAGGATTTGTTCACAATTTAGTCTTGTCTGACAAAAGTGATTAAATTACGAAAATAGAGCTGAATAGGGGAAAGTTATAAAATGACAAAAATAAATATAAATAAAAATAAAAATGCAGCATTCAAAAGAAATTTTACAAAAGACAACTACAATAAATTTTGGGAAACTCAAAAATATCAATCATGGATCATAATTTCTTACAGGAGTGGTGGGTATCATTATTATTCTGAGCATATTCCTCACCAAATTTTTTTTGTTTTTTCCAAAGCAAATTTCAAAAGTCCACAAAATTATCCATATACATACATCACAGAAGGCATAAGAATTTCATTCTAGAATTCCAAACTATTACATTGGTGCATAAGTTCGTAGCATTTTTCTTTTGCATGTTGATTTGGGATTATCTATCGATTGTCATTTTTTATATGTGGTTCACTGTTGCTATTTGAGTATACATATGGTCACTTTGTCATTTTCAGATAGTGAGTGGAGCTGTAGTTGCTAAAAAGTGGAGTGCTAAGTGGAGAAATTGGTACATTTCTGACTATTCTTCTTGTTGAGTTCAATAGAGAGGTGACAGCAGTGGAGACAGCCACAAACATTTGCGACATGTATGAGGATAACGCCACTGGACAGAGCATGGCAAGATAATGGTTTTTTCATTTCAAGAAGACGCAACAGCAACAGCTATAAATAATTGATTGATCAATACATATAGTATAACAGGTATTTACATACAGGTGTTAAAGTTATTGAAATATAAAACTGAATGGAAAGTCCAACAGTCTGCTCTCGCTATATTTGCCTAAGTTAATTAGAGACCCACATAACCAGTTTTGCAACTTTTAAGTTGCATCTTCTGGTGTAAATAAATGCTATATCATGTGGTATAGAGTGTTGTAACAAAATGTCACAGAGTAACAGTTGGAGTTGCTAGATAAAGTTCTCAGCTTTACTCAACTGATAAAAAACAATCATCAATGATGAATGTCCAGTCTGCACTAAACTAACCAACTATCTTCACTTAACTGATTGAAATATTTTCCTGGGGGCCTATGTCGAACAACAGACGATGCCCCCTCATAAATTTTATCTTGAACCCAAAATTCCTTGAACAACTTTGACAAGGGGCATCATCTGTTGTTTGACGTAGATCCCCCTCAGGAACAAATTTTAATCAGTAACGTGATGATAGTTTGTGATGTTAATGTAGACTGGAAATTCATCATTGAGAATGGTTTTTCATGAATTGAAGAAGGCTCAGAACTTAGCCTAGCCATTCCAACTATTATGCTGCGGCAATCTGTAACAATTCCCTATACCATGAGATACAGCACTTACACATGCAAGAAGAGGTAACTTACAAGTTGAGAAAACCATTGTGTGGGTCTTTAATCGACTTAAATAAGTACAGCTACAGTGAACTATCAGACTTTTGATTCAGTTTTATATTTTAATAGTTGTAACACCTGTACGTAAATACCTGTTATACTGGATGAACTGGTGAATAAATTATATATTGATGAAGATCATTAGACACATTAATCCATAGTTATCCATGTCAGAATACTCAAGAATTGGCAGATGTGAAGAACTGTGATCATTTGACCATCATACAATGTTTGCATCCAATGGGAAAGGTTTGAAAATCGGGAGTAATAGTACGCTATGCCAAAATCACAAAAATCAGCAGATGGCCATACATATATCTCTGCTGACTTGTCATTGGTCAGCTCATGAACAAAAGTAACCATTCCTGTTCTGCAGAGTTACTGGTGACAAGAAATGATGTCTTTATGCTAACACAAGAAAATGAAAGGAATCATTGAGCCAAAACAAAACAGCAACTCTCCATGCAAAGACCTGTGCTCTTCCACAAAAGATAATGTTATGCATCTGGTGGAAGAACAATGGTGTGGTGTAGTACAAATTGCTTCCCCAAGGTGTAACCATCATTGCTGACTTTATTGTCAACAACTGACATGTCTTGTAGACATTATCGAAGAACAATGACCAGGAAGACTGCGTGAAGTGATGTTACTCCACAATAATGGCTGCCCGCATTCTGCTAGATTGACAAAAAGCACAAAACAGGAGTTAAGCTGGGAAGTTATTCTGCACCTACCTTATTCATCTCAGATTATCACCTTTTCTGCTCTCCATACAACCTTCAAGGAACTTCCTTTCTAAATGAAAATGAACTCCAAACATGGCTCAAGGAGTTTTTTGCCTCAAAATCACTATTTCTACAGTCACAGACTCGAAAAGCATTGGCAGACTACCATAAATTGTGAAGGAGAATATATTATTGGTGACTGAAGACTCTGTTATGTGTATCTGTTGTTTTGAAGATAAGACCATTTCAGCTGTAAGTACTTTATTTACAAGTGTGACCAGTTTCACATAATTTTGGCTGCAACATCTGGCAAAATCTGTACAAAGCAATACACAAAAATGCATGTAAGGCAAGAAGACATACAGTAACTAAAATGAAAAGATGTATGGGACGAACTCACTCAGAAATAAAGTCATGTTTGGACTGAGAAAAGAGAATGGGGTAACCCAGCATTTATATTTAGCAATTTTTTACTAAGTAACAGACATTAATTATAAAATTATTAAACTATTTTATACGTAAAATTCTTCTAAATCCTACTCACCATAGACACTAGTATGTTGTGAGCTAATTGCTCCTCATATATCGAAAAAGTGATCAAAACATGACTGTATATGACCATCTATGGGATTGTGTAAAATTAAGCAGCATTTACCTAAAATGGATTCAAATTGATACTGCTAAAAACTTCAGTTATTCAGTCTTAAAATCTGGTTCATTCCCCAAAAAATCCAATACAAAGCTATTTTAATGCTTAGCAAAAAACTGACTTGAAGTGAAATGAAACTGAATATAATGTCATACCTGAACAGCTCAATTGTCAGAAAGGAACACAATGCAAAGCCAGACAGCAAGAGGCTGCACTTACCACCACAAGCGTGTGAGTGTGCACAAGTACAAGTGCCATGTAGTGACAAGGAGAGAAGGTTCATATGGAGCACGCATGCAAAATCCATGGATAACTAGACATGTAGAAGGATGGCTGGTCTGACAGGAAAGCTGGGTGGTCCCTTAAAATGTGCCAAAGCTGATGTAAAGTCTTAAAAATGTTGTCCATAGGAAGGCGTATACAATGGCTTTTGATCATTTCTTCTATACATGGGGACCTGTTAGCTCACCAGATACTGGTACTCATAGTGAGTAGTATTTAGTAGTATTTTACCTACCACATGTTTGATATTAAGAAGTTTTTACTTTATCTTTCATCATTTCTATGTATCACAGAAGTGCTCTATGTTGTTTTTTATTTTATAACTTTACGTTTTCTTGCCTTACATGAGTTTTTGTGTATTAATTTGTACAGTTCACACCTGGTGATGTAACTAAAATGCTGTGAAACTGGACATGCTTATAAATAAAGTACTTACAGCTGAAACTGTCTTCTCTTCAAAATGATATATCCAGGATGCGGGTGCCCTGACTACAATGTTTTCTGCAGTTATCTGTTGAGTTTATTTAATGCTTGGAAAAATGCTATGAACTTATGCATCAACCCAAATACAGTTGACAGAATAATTATACAAGTTTTTTCACGTGTGTCAGAGATCAGAGAAAAGTATACACAGAAATATAAGTGAAGTAAAAAATAGTGCATAATAATAAGGCACTATAATGTACAAAGACATCATTTCTCCAATTAGCCTGAATTTATTTAGACCTCTAAGTGATGCCTGTTTTCTCCAAACCCTTAAGAATGTATATAATCTACAACACACTGCCTAATTTGGATTCAGGCCTGAAACGAGCAACTAATCGATCATAACAATACATGCAAACAACAGTAAAGGTACTCAATGAAAATTAGGGCATTTGAAACAGTGACCTGACATATCACAAGGCATCTCCAGAGAGTAATGAAACGGTATGCATAAACAAAAATTTTAAGTATTAGAAACTTCAAAACTCTTTAAACTAGTCCTCTCCACCATCTATACACTTTTTCCAGTGACTCCGCCATGCACTACAAATATTCTGTAATGCACTAGCAAAAATCTGACTCAATCACATAGAGCTCATGTAACTGATAAGAAAGCTAAACATGAGCTTGCCTCAGGGATCTCATTAGGGACAATTCTATACCACACATAAATGACTTTTACAGTTAAGGGAATTACTACCCTATGCAGAAAATATGAATTTCATTATTGATAAGGCCAACCTAGAACTGTCTTTGAAGACAGTCAATATTGGTTCAATGTACATAGGTTACTATGAATAAAACACTGTGCATGAAAGCTGAAGCACCAGGTGATACAGTAAAATCATGTGTGGTTTGAATATAGTTTTAAATGAACAAGGGACACTAGTACTGCACAGCAAAGATTCTTGGAAACAATGGAAATGACATGTTCCTCTATGACAGACAAAATTCCAATTGTAAGAAAAGTCTTAAATCATGCATATTTTTCCCTGATAGCTCTCAACCACCATCTGTAGTGAAAAATGTGTAACAACTGACTAGAGCACATACTCCTGTTCAGCCACAAATTGTGGAATATCTGGAGGAGATGGAAGATGAAGTGAAGACATGTTTGGACTTTGGCAAAAAAAGTGACACACTAAAACATTGCAAACTGTCTGTTAACAGTTACAAGAATACTTTTCCTTCCAAGTATTCACATCTTTGAATACACAAAGGGAATCGTTACCACTTGTATCTGATAGTATTTTAATTCATTGCCAAGCCACAGAATCCACATAGAGTCTAGCATACTGTGGCAGGCAAGTAGACACAATTTCTCATCACTCTGCAGGTGGCACACACAGAGGGCACGATGGGTGTGCTCTCCGGTGGTCTTCAATGTTTAAACATAAATGTGTGGTCATGTACCACCTCTTGCTATAATCACTTGAAGTCCTCAGGCTGAACCATTTAATAAAATGCCCTACTATTGCTTATTTTAAGGTTTTCTCTCTTTTGGTATTCACTCTGAACTGATGTGTGCTTACAATGACCCTGCTGTGGTTCCAGCTGTCCAGTCACTGTGAGAATTTAATCACTACCAACACCACAGAACTCTCATTTGTTCCAGTGGTCACCGAGTCTTCGTGTGCTGAGCAATACTGAACTTTCGTAACCTGTGCAGTAGGACAGTAAAGTGGAGACAAGGACATTATTCACTGTGCAGTCATGGCTTATGGTGCATCAGTTTTTAAAATGGTGGCAACAGCGATTGGAAGTACAGCAGCAGCAGGGGATGGAACTGAAAAACTAGCTTATACACATGATACAACAACAACAAAGACAAGAGGAATAGTTGTATTGCTTCTCCCTCAGCCATTCACTTGTTCTAATGAAACAGGTGAGAGTTGGGAGGTTTATTTTCTATCCTACTCTGTGTAGGTAGAAACACACTTTAAGATTACTTGCCGGTGGTAATGAGGAGACAGGTGGAATGAAACAGGCAGTTCCAAAGGTGACTGACAACAGAGATCAGGAGGTGAACAACCAACACATTTCCAGAGTGTAGCCGATTTGTCTAAGCATACACCACAATCCAGAAAAAAGAACATTAATCAGTCAAGATCAAAACACACTGCTATCCAATGGCACATATGTAAGACTTCAGTGATTAGCGAGATATTAGATGTGATTGCTGGGCTGCAGTATATTGGTAAACGCTAGTCAAAGGGCCATGCCACCTCACGTGCTTGCCACAGCAGCTCTGCCACTCTCGCTTGGAACCCGGATATCTCTGTTGTGTTCTCCCTATTGATACTCGGGCTCGTGGGGAGTCGAATTACCCTCACATACTAAAATTTAACTACATCGTTATGCTCTCCATTGCACGACAAGTCAGATACCTGACCCTAGCTGTCTGAGAGCTCTTTTACTGTCTTCTTGGTAGTAAACATACACCACCATATGACTGACACTTGAACGTAAGGTTGCTGGGAAAAGATCAATAGTAAAAATATGAACACTGTAGCTACAGAATCTGAGGGAACGGTGCAGAAGCACTTCCCTAGAACTGTTTAGATCTGCAAAGTCACAAACAAGATTAGCCATAATGACAATCAACTTCCAAATCAGATGTAAAAGTAGCAAACTGTATGGATTGGTTCAGGAACTATGGCCAGTCTCTGATCCTGAGTTTGATCTTTACTGAAGTTTGTGATTTGCTGAAGGATTACTACAGTCAACAATCCCACACTGTATCAGCTACACTGAAATTTAAACAGTATATTCAGCAAAATAAGCATCTTGTGCTGCAGACATACTAATTTAGCACACAAGGGTTCAAACAGTGTGATAAATCTTACAGTGGTTCTCTACTCTGTGACACCTTTATTTATCCAGACATGTCAGCACAACGGCTGTAATATTATTTGATTGAACATTGTGTTAAGTGTTTAAAATTGCCGAAGCTCATTACGTTACTGCTTTAGAACAAGCTTTGTATGATGTTAGTGGACAAAATTTTTCTGGTAATTGACTGTATGTTCTTTAATCAACTTATGACAATTAATTAACATTTAATCATCTGTTTCACAGACCACTTGGCCCTTTGGTAGTCTGTTTGGTGCTGAATACAATACTTAATAAGTGATTAACTCTCCTCATCATTGGCAGACACAGACATAAAAAAGTGTTTAGTTTACCATGGTTTCATCCCAAAGCTCATGCAGATACTTCCACCACGTCATTGCCAATTATTCGAAAAGGACAACCCAAATTAATTGTGTGCAGATTACGGCATCCCAAGACACCGGCTGTTTTGGCTGTGACAAGCACTTTCCACAGTTGTAGATCAACACCAAGGGCTACTGCATTACTGTTCTCAGCACAGAGTGATGATGTATGACAACCACTGAATCCCATTGCAGGGCCAAACAATGTTCTCAGTTCAGTATGGGAAACTTAAACTTCTTTAATGGTAAATTTCTACACAGTTACTGACATTCTTGGGCTGGATGAAATCACTCTTTTGGGATCTAGATTGAGTACCAAGTTAACCTAGTTTCTAGCAAAATCCCATTGAGGGAACTAACAGGTTTCTGAACTTTGGGTGAGTAGTGAATTTTGAGATGCAAAAATCATTAAAAGAGACAGAGGTACCAAAGCTCTGTGGGGCAGGTCTAGTGTGATTTGCTATGTGTGAACAATTTGTGGCAAAACTGGACAGGTTGCAAAGTTTAGAGGTCATCTTATCTGTATCTTCAAGTCAATAGGGAGCAAGATTGAGAGTCATTCAGAAAATAAGTTATTACTGATTCTCAGTTGTGTTTAGGCCTGTATGTAATTCCAAGGCTAGAAAAATTGCTAGCCAAGTTGATTTGAAATGCTATTCCAGCCCAAGGTGCCAGAGTTGGCAGTCACATGGGCACGAGGTGTCCTTGCTCGAACTTGTGAATTGTGTGTGTTCCTCTTTTGCTGATGAAGGCTGTAGCCAAAAGTTTTATGTAAGTGTCTGTCTGGTACCACTCTTAAGAGAGTGACCCGCATCCCTCTGTAGTTCTTACCAAAGGATGATGCTAGAAGCAGAAATAGAATAAATATAATTCACAGATATTTTCAGTCTTTTTATTTTTATGTGCATGTGAAGTATTTGGAGAAGACATACATCTTAAGTGTGGGATGGAATTTGTAGCGATTTAAATAGATGAGCTGAGAAGAAATACCTGCTTGAGTGCAGCAGTAGTGTGTCTTTGGAGTATGACATGCTGCCCTGGAAGTATGCCAACAGCCCTGAAGTGTACATATGAGAATATTAAGAGGACTGATATGCTAAAAGGAGGTAAGTTTTGTCAGTTGGTCTGGAAGAAGTTCTGCTGTGACTTTGTCACAGGTTGTTTTTGTCTACTGGGTGATTAATATATGTAGCATTAAACAGATGCATCGGTGTCAGATGCTTATTTAGAAAGAAGTATGGGAGAGCATACTAAATGTAGTGTATATTGGTCAGTGTTAGTGTTTTCCTGGAGAATAAGTTCAAGTATTCATCTTGGGAAGTGATTTGGCCTCTGCATGTTATTCACTGTTATTTGTTTTCGTTGGTGTTTAATATCTTTTTTTCCTTATAAATATTTAACTATGACACTACTTTCATTATATATCAAACTCAAAAACTTCACATACCCCCAATAACATGTAAATAATAAAATGGGAATTTGGATGTCAACCTAATGATACTCTGCTAGTGTGTGAACAAACTTCAAAGAATATAAATAAACTTCAATTTTAAATAATGAAGAATTTGATTCACACATAACATTTTGTTTGAATGTGATATATAAAAATAGGAAACAATTGTGCAATGGCAAAATCATTATTAAGACAAAAAAGGAAGACATGCTAAGAAAGTATGCTAAATGATATGAGTATAAATAACTACACTGCTAATATCTCAATGAAAATAATCAATTTTGAAAATATAAAGGGATAGATCAAAAGTCTATTCACCAAGTGGCAGGAAGAGGAAAACGTAAAAAAAATTTTTTAATGGTTAAGTAAATGTGCAAGCTTTTGGAGCCAGTGGCTTCTCCTTCTGCAGAAGGGTTGAAGGTGAACAATAAGGGATGAAGGAAAAGGAATAGCAAGCTTTAGGCAATGAGGAGAGTTCAGAAAATTCGTCCAGAACCCTAGATCATGGGAGACTTACCAGACAAGATGAGAAGGGGATTGCACCGGATGAGATTTGAAAATCTGAGACCATAAAGGTGGAAGATAGTGTATAAACAAGACAGAGATTACTGACAAAATACTGAGCAAGAGCTAATTAAGTCAAAAGATTACTCTAGCATATATATGCTGTATAGGCAGAGGAAGGATAAAACTTTGAATGTCAGAAAATAAAATAAATGGCACAGGAAACAAAGAGGGGGCAAAGGAAGGAATAAGGAAAAAGATAACTGCTACTTGTCGAGTTGCAGACAGGCATAATGTAAAGGCTGTTACACATTTAACTTTCGGCCAAAGCCTTCTTCAGAATAGGAAACACACTCACACATTCCTTCACAGCAAGCACACCTCGCACACACGACTGCCTTCTCCAGCGGCTTGGAGCAGAAAGGAAATGCGCGCGCGCGCACGCACACACACACACACACACACACACACACACACACACACACACACACTCACATTCATTCATTCACATAAGCAAGCACATATCCCACACATATGACTGCCATCTCTGGCAGCTCCAGTTTGAGCTGCTGGTCATATGTGTGCGAAGTGTTCTTGCTTGTGTGAATGAACAGCCTTTATGTTGTCCCTGTCTGAAACTCAATGTGTCATCTTTACTGTGAATAGCAACCTATTTTTTTCCTTATACTGTTGATATTCCAGCCTAGAGTTCTCATTGTTTGAAGAAAGGAATAGTTATTAACAGACATGAAATGAGGTCCATTTTGTGACATTTTGTCCATCACATCCACAACAGCCCAGTCTTCGCAATGTACTGGTGAGATCCTATGCTCTTTCTGCACCCATCTGCCTATGCTATGGCTCCTACCTCTTTGCCAATCCCACTGTAGGACTTGTCCTATGCACCCTCTCAGCACACCTATGTAAGTCCTTTAACTAGCAAAACATATACTATCAAAGGGAGAGACACCTGTGACATTACACATATAGTGTACCACCTGTTCCATGTACACTGTCTGACCTTCTACATTAGTTGGCCCACCACCAAGTTACCAGTTAGGATGAATGGGCATCACCACAATGTGTGTAATGGTGAAACACAATATCTTGTTGCAGAGTATGCTGTACATGACAGTCGTGACCTCAGCATCTGTTTCAGCACATGTGCCATTTCGCTTCTTCTGCCTGACACCAGTTTCTCAGAACTCTGCAGATGAGGGAATTGGTGTTACAAGATGTCCTCGTTTCTGGCCACCCATCTAACTGTGTTTGTTCTCAGTAACTGTTCCTTTCTTCAATCTCTTTTAGTTTTCCATAGCTTTTATTTTATTTTCTGACCTGTGTATCCTCCGCTGCATACCTAGGGACCACTGTTGTAAGTAAATAAGATCAAACAGCAATCTGCTTTTCATGAGAAAAGGAGATTGCTTGGCACACAAACTTCCTTCAGGTTACACGTCCTGCTACATCAAAGTTGGTCAGTGGAGTTCAGCACCATACTATTATACAAGAACATAATCCAATTACTGTAATTAAGAAATTATGAGAGGTTGTAACGTATTGAATGAAAACTATAGAGAATGCATTTCCTTTCCTGTATTTTAGGGAATTTTGTACACTTACAATTCAGTCAACTGATATTCGGTGATGACAATGAAGTTCACCTCCTTTTTCAAAAATAAGATATTTCTATTCTTCACTTCCAGAAAATTTGTATTCATAAATGTTTGGCAACTCTCACATATGCTTTACTCGGTTTTATCACTAAAGTAGAAATTTTCATTAAATGCAACTGTGCTTCACTTGGTATTTACATACATTACTGAGCTTCTCAGAATAAAATTAGTTAAGAAAAGGGCAGTGAGGCTCACATAACATTACATGCCCAAATCTACATAGAAGGAAAAATTCAAGAAAAATGCAAGATTCTCTAACATATTACAGCACACTCTACTTTCTAAATACAAAACAGTCACAGAAATGTGGAAGAGAATGGCATACAGAAACAAATTAATTCCACAACTGATATCAAGTGTGAATTTTTTGTAAGATGATTATACAGTTAGTTTCTGTAAATGTGAGCATAATTTACAAAACTAACAATTAAATTTTTTTCAGGATTTTGACTTCTTTCCACATTCTGGAGTTCCCTCTCTGTGGGATCCATGTGATATGTATTGCAGTGTAACAGTAGCATAAGTAAATAGTCACCCTTCACACCATAGTAATTATCTCCTGTCTAGGCATCTGAGTGTTTGAATATACACACATCAAAAAAAAGTTTTGCATCACCCCACTTCCCAGAACTCCTGAAGATAGATGTTGACTGTGGATTTGTATCACAGACACAGTCTCTTTTACTGTTTAGAGATGTCACTAAACCCACCCAAAGATGCAAACAACCATGGATCAGCAGCGCCTATTAGACAGAGGGGGTCCAACAGCCCATCAGTTCCAGTCATTCCACCAGAAAGGAGGTACACGGCTCGTGTTGTCTGTAGTTCAACCATGCCTAGACAGTCAATACTGCGGTTCGATTGCATCCACATTGTTACTTTGGGCCAGGAAGGGCTCTCAGCAAGGAGAAGTGTCCAGGTGTCTTGGAGTGAACCAAAGCAATGTTGTTCAGACATGGAGGAGATACAGAGTGACAGCAACTGTTGATGACATGTCTCGCTCAGGCTGTCCAAGGGCTACTACTGCAGTGGAGGTCCACTGCCTACAGATTATGGATCGGAGGAACCCTGACAGCAATGCCACCATGTTGAACAATGCTTTTCGTGCAGCCAAAGGGCATCGTGTTACTACTTAAACTGTGTGCAATAGGCTGCATGATGTGCAACTTCAGTCCCAGCATCCATGGTGAGGTCCATCTTTGCAACGACGACACCATGCAGCACAGTACAGATGGGCCCAACAACATGCCAAATGGACCGCTCAGGTTTGGCATCATGTTCTCTTCACTGACGAGTGTCGCATATGCCTTCAACCATACAATCGTCAGAGACATGTTTGGAGGCAACCCGTTTAGGCTGAACGCCTTAGACACACTGTCCCGCGAGTGCAGCAAGGTGGAGGTTCCCTGCTGTTTTGGAGTGACATTGTGTGGGGCCAATGTACACTGATAGTGGTCATGGAAGGCATCATAACAGCTGTACAATACATGAATGCCATCCTCTGACCGATAGTGCAACCATATTGGCAGCATATTGGTGACACATTTGTCTTCATTGACAACAATTCGTGCCCCCATTGTGCTCATCTTGAGAATGACTTCCTTGAGGATAGCCAAATCGCTCAACTAGAGTGGCCACCATGTTCTCCAGTCATGAACCCAATCAAACATGTCTGAGATAGATTGAAAAGGGCTGTTTATGGATGACATGACCCACCGACCACTCTGATGGATCTATGCTGAATTGCCGCTGAGGAGTGGGACAATCTGTACCAACAGTGCATTGATGAACCTGTGGATAGTATGCCACGATGAATACAGGCATGCATCAAAGCAAGAGGACGTGCCACTGAATATTAGAGGTACCAGTGTGTACAGCAATCTGGACCACCACCTCTGAAGGTCTTGCTGTATGGTGGCACAAGATGCAATGCCTGGTTTTCATGAGCAATAAAAAGGGCAGAAATTCTATTCCAATTTTCTGTATAGGTTCCGGAACTCTCGGAACCAAGGTGATGGAAATCTTTTTTTGATGTGTGTATAATGATTATATATTTGTTAAAATGTTGGATAAAATTGACTACCTAATTCTTACGATAATCTACTAATCAAAATGCAAATTCAGAGCAAAAAGCAATGAGAGAAAGGTCCACTAGCTGACATAATATGTCCAAATGCTGTTTAGGCAAATAGATATGAATTATGAGTAAAGTGTTAATAGACAGGACTCTCTCACATATGTAACACAGGTGAAAGTACAGAAAAACAAAATTTGTAAACTTCTGTAAGCAGATAATGGCTCTCTCTCTCAGGATCCTTGGCCAAATATGTTAACACAATATACTATCAACAGTGGAGACATTCTATGCTTGATACGTAACAGTGAAATTTCCTCATGCACAGCATCACTTGGAAATAACTGTATACTTTTACCCCCTTTACAGAACATACATGTGTGTTATAAGGATTTCGAATGTATTGGGCTACACTTACCATCCTCATCTGTGGTTGCCACTACTTCCTTACTCCGAGGACCTGCCCCTACTCTGTTATATGCTTGCACTAGAATAGTGTACTCGGTAAACTTCTGAAGATTGGTTAGTGTATTCTGCAGCTCTATACCTGGGATCACTTCAAACGTCTTGTAATGAAATGGTTCACTTGAATTTGCTAGTCTGTATCCAATGTAATATCCCATAATTTCCCCATGCTGAAGATGCTTGTCTGGAGGCTAGAAGAAATTTATTTCACATTAATAATTGCCTACGTGTGACTTGTATGCATTATTTCTTCCTAATTTGTAAACACACACACACACACACACACACACACACACACACACACACACACAAACACACACAAACAAAATCAACTTACAACAATTAAACTTTTACACATATCTCTCTGTCAGTACCATATAATTTTGCTGCATGCAATTTATCATCTTTTGAGGATGTAGGCTATTAGAACAATCACTCACAAAAGCCATCTGCAATCTGAAGAATGAAGAAAGGTAGGTAGTTAAACTAAAAGGCTGATCTATTTCTCAAAACATTAGGCATTGATACATACAGATACTTCTTGAGTATTGCATTTCCTACATCAAGGAACTATTATGCTTTAGGTAAAAATAAAAGTGAAGAAAGAATGTTATGGTAGTATGAGGCACTGCAAAGGAGCAGTACGTGACTTTTCTGTCTCTGTATTATCTTCATAATAATAATAATAATAATCTTTATTTGTCCTTAATAACTTAACTGTCTTGTTCTTAGACTTCTACATTTAAAACAAATGATATCACGCCACCGTACATATAATGATCATATACAATAAGTAGCACATGACATACTATTGTATAAATATGTATCACCACTCATATCTTGCACTCTTCAAAAGTAGAACTACTGACAATGTAGCTCAGAAATCTTTGAGGGAGTACAAACATATTTTCATAAACAATATTTTCAACTTGCACCTAAAAAAATTTCTATAGAGTTGCTTTATATTATTTGGTAACCTATCAGAGAATTACCTTTCAGCTTTAAGGGGACTGTGATTGTAGTTCATTTATTAGTCAGTATTTTATGATAATCACATCTGATTCACTGATGGTAATTACAAATGTCTCTACTCATTATGCTTATTTCATCATTCTTAAAAAAATTTGCCTGAAAGGCATACAATGAATATACAGTCAGTAAATTATAATTTTTTTCTAAATTAGTTCCTATAGGACTAGTATTTGCTTGTATTAACAAGTGCCTTAACTGTTCTCACCTGAAGCTTGAATGTACTATCCTTGTAGACTGTTGGTGCCCCATCCCAGATTTTAGTCCCAGATTACAAATGCAAGTGGATTAATCAACAGTACACTCTTTAAAGACAAGCTATATTAATATTTGAGAGGCTTTTCGAAAATAAAGAATGCTGCTAATCTTTTTACAGATGTAGCTAATATGCTCTTTCCATTTAAGATGTTCATCAATCACAATGCCTAAACATTTATGTTTACGTGAAGTTTCAACTGCAGCCAGTGATTCAATATGAGGTTGGTTATAATTAGACAATGTAAGTTTATTCATTGTTAGATACTATTTGATCAGTTCAAAGTTATCTTTATTACTTTGGAATGCTAGCTGCGTAGTATGGCCTCAGATAATAAATGATGTATCATCAGCTGTGAGTTTTGCAGCTGTCTTATGTCATTACCACACAGAAGAAACAAAGCTGGCCCAAGAATACTTCTCCAGTTGAAAGTTTTGTATGCTGATTTGAGTATCAGTATCTTGCTTTAATTCTCATAACATAACATACACTGTCTTCTATCATGGACATAAGAACTTCAAGAAATTTAGTGTTTCTCCTCTTATAACGTAAATGTCTAATTTGGATAATAGTGCTTCATGATTTACAGAATCAAAGGCCTAAGATAAATCCAGAAAGCCCCAGTGACTTTGTTTCCTTCATCCAGTCTGTTTAGCAGTTCATCGGAAAAAAATTACTATTGCTGTGATTGTGGATCTATTTGGAATCCACACACTGTGAATTGCTTAATATGTTGTGTTTCCAGAAGAAAGATCCATTTGTACTAGAATTAATCTTTCAAGCAACTTACCCGTAATTATTTATGCCAATGGTTGCTCCATTTTTTTAAAGAACCATATCTCAGTAATTTTTACGAGTTCAGGTAAGGTCCCTGGCTAACTGAACTGTATATTAAAAGTGTTTTCTGTCATAAAGATGATATGTCACTGGATCCACTAGACGTTCTTACAGAGTGACAATTATTGAAATATATGAAATAAAATCATCATAACTTCTGAATGGTTTGCATCTGGATGTTCAATCTGCATCATTGGCCATGGGTCATGATGGGAATTAGTACGCTCATGCGATCCGGCCTTGTTGTTATTGGCTATTTGCACATGAAAATGTACGGTACAGCATACCTGAGCATATAGCCCTTGTGAAGGCTTTCTATGTGCGTGATAACAGCCAAACTGTAGGTCAAAGGAAGTTTGTGACTGAGTTCATGCTGAAGACAATCAGTCCAAGTGTGCTAACAATCAAGAATTTTATTCACAAATTTGAGGGAATGGGTAGTTTCACGATGACAGTTTTGGCAGTGTCAGTCATCCAAACAATGAAAGCACCTGAAAACATGGAGAAGACATGCTGTATTGAAAACCACCCTAGGAAATAGATCAGATGAGCTGCACAAGTGGGAACCAACCGGGAGACATTGCGACAAATTGTTCTTCAAGACCCGCATCTCTTCTCATACAATATTCAACCCGTCAGCTATTAAGCCCCAGGGCCATGGAACACTATTGTCATCAGAATTGATGAACAGGACTTTGATGTGAATATGGTTTTCTTTAGCAACTAAGCCCACTTTCATTTGGATGGGTTCATTAATAAGCAGAATTGGTGCATTTTTGGGACTGAGCATGCTCATTTCATGATCGAGATGTCTCTTCACCCTCAATGGATGATTGTGCGGTGTGCAGTGTCCAATCAGGGAATAATTGGTGCAATATTCCTTGACAGCATGGTAAATGCCGAATGGTACATGAAGGTTTTGGAAGATGATTTCATCCCCATTGTCCAAAGTGACCCTGATTTTGATAAAATTTGATTCATTCAAGATGGAGCTCTCCCCCATCGAAGCAGGAGAGTGTTTGATGTCCTAGAGGAGCACTCTGGGGACCACATTCTGGCTCTGGGATACCCAGAGGAAACTGGCATGGGCCCCAACTGGCCACCATATGCTATAAATCTGAACACATGTGACACCTTTGTGAACTGTATTAAAGACAAGCTGTACAGCAATAACCCTAAAACAGTAGCTGAGCCGATACCAGCCTTTCAGGAGGTCATCGACAGCATCAATGTTCTGACACTTCAGTGGGTCGTGCAGACTCTTGCAATTCGTCTGTGCCACATCACCAGGGATGTCAGGGATATTGTTGAACATATCATAACCTAAATCCAAATATCTGTAGTGACGTTTACATGCTGAATGTGTGCATGCCCTAATAATTTTCATTCCCCCCCCCCCCATATAACTCAATAATTGTCACCCTGTATTTTGAGTTCTAAGATTATTTTCATTATCTCACATTCTGCTGCACTCCCTAGGAAAGATGAATTACTCATTTTAACTGCGTTTTTGTAGTACTAGTTCCACAATTTCTTCTCTGCATGCCTCCCTACAATGTTTTAAGAAGGCCTCACAAACTATCTTTGGCTCACTCATCAATTTTCTACTGGTGTTCTGCTGCTATTACACTTTCTTAGGAAGTATCGAAAATTCATATCTCTTTATATTTTCAATTTGTAAATTTCTAGAGGAATTTTATGATTCTTTGTGTAATCTGATTTCCTTAGTGTCTTTACTATTGGACATTACCACTATAGTTAAGTAGTTCACGCCAATGACCCCATTTTCCATTAATATCATCTGGTGTGTATATCTTTTGCCATTCTTTGTGCAAAGGTCCTCCTTAAATTTATTATGGTCAATTTTTATTTTATAAGTGAGTAAGCCACTATTTGGAACTGCTTTGTGATTCATGTTAATCTCTATGACTTAATTAGCTCTTGCTCAATATTTTGTCCATGAGAAACTTCTTAACAGCTCTCACCATTAATTCTTCGCATTTATGTTTGCACTGATATGGTGAATTGAAGACTGTGAGTTATGAGTTATTCTGATAGTAAAAAATTTATGTGTACATGGTTACAGCAGTGTTACACACCAGAATCCCTCAGATAATTGACATTGTAGCTTAAAGAGTGTATGTTCACAAATCCAATTATTATAGCCTGTTTTTTGTTTGTTGGTAGTTTATGTGAATTTAATTCTAAATGGTGGATGACTTAATTTACATCACTATTGGGTGATCCATAAAGGCCAACAATTATTATGCTGTTTTCTGTCTAGTTTCATTTTTACTGCTGCTCATACAAAGACCATCTCCATAGCATGTTCATCAACCCAATCAATGTTTTCACACTGAACATTATTTCTAACTTGCAAGCCTATACCACCACCTTTGTGTATCTTTCTACAATGTGCACTAACAGATTTGTAATTATTTAGATTAAAACTACACATCTCGTGGATCTTACATTGAAGTTCATTAACGATGTTCAAGTGGACTTCGCTCCCTCCTAAAAATTCTGGAACTTGCTCTATTTTATTAGTGATATACTGGACGTTCTGGAGCTTTATTTTACATTTTCTGTCCCCTTTGGTTCTGTCGGCAAGTGTTTTGCCTTATCTGCGAATATAATTTTATTTGCAAAGTTGTCTTTCTCTCTCAGATGTGCTGCATATTAATACAGAAAGTAGACTAAGTTCAACAAAACATGCTTACCAGAGAATATTTTGTAATTTGTAATTTATTTGCATGAAACAAAAAGGCACAGCAATTGGTATTACTATTCAACAGTATACTATCTAAATTTACTTTATAATAGGAACTTAAGAATGTAGTACAAATCATTTGACATAATAATACTTTAGATTTTAGTTTCTACAGTAGGCTATAGAAGCACTGCTCAATGAGCCATGATTTTAAATGTTTTATGAATGTCTCTCCTGTTATTACCTTCAATTCATTTGGCAGTGCATTGAAGTATTTTTCTCCATTAATATATGGACTGTTTGCTGCTTTATTCAGTCTTCTGTTTATCATATGGAAATTTTGTACTTGTCTAGTATTGTGATCATGAATTTCTGCATTACGACATGTAAATTTCTGATCTTCTACAGTTAATACTATTGTTTCAAACATACGTATACAATAGATAGTCAGTATTTTAAAATCTATAAACAATCCCTTACAAATATAGATTTGCATATATTAAAATAAGCTGCTGAGGTGTCAGCAAGGCAAGATCATTCTATGTAAATGAATTACATTATCTTATTGTATCAAAGGAAAGTTCAATCACGTAAACTACTAAATAATATTGTAATAACTTCAAGTTGAACAAATATATTTAAAGGAAGACACAATATATGAAAGTCACAGACCAAGTAAACGAACTAAGACATGTGTACACTCTAACAGTCAAATCATAACTGAGTCCAAGTCTAGCGGCCGCTGGGGGGCTGGCTGCTTAGGTGGCGCTGCTGCTGCATGGCTGGCAGACAGTGCCGCAAGTAGGGGATGCACGTAACTGCGCAGCGGCACTTTGAAAGATTGGCGAGTCACACAAATTTCAGGAAACAAAATTTGTAGTACTGCTGATGGACACACATAAAAGTAAAATGGGCACACTATCCTTGCTTTTGTATGAACAGTTCATTCTTCAGGGAAGAGAGAGTGATAAAGTTGAGTGAGAGATAAGGTCAAACAAGGTTAAAAAGAAAGAGCTGGTCACTTAGACCCTGTATCCACCCCATGAAGGAACTAGTATTTCCAAACGCTAGGACTAATCAACACTTTTCCTTTATATGTGCTTCCAAGATGTACTAAACATTTTGCCTCCTCAGGTTAAGTACTGGCTTGCAATTGTGTCTCATAATTTATAACCTTAGCTTATGCTATTTAACCCTTACATGTTTAAAATTTATTTTGCTTTTATTTGAAGAATAAAATGTGAAAAATTGTCTTTCTTTGTGGAAAATAATTCACTTTCACTAACAAAGCTTTTTTTAAGCTGACTTTGAAAACTGGTAAGGTGGGACAGATGTGTCCCATGAACGTAGCTAGATTCATGCCTTCATGTGAACCTAGGATTCTCTGGGTGAAATTTTTGATTTTGAAATGGTTTTGAAATTTTTGATTTTGAAATGGTTTTATCAGGATGGCAATTATAGAAAAAATATAGTAAATCAGTACCAAAACAAATTTATTCTCTTAACAATGTAAAACTTGAAATATTGAACACACGTTTATGACATAACATTTGAAAATGACTTTGACATGCCAATATTTTCAACAATTGGTGACATTTTGTGGGGTATAACATCCCTCTACATTCAAATTATGCACAAACCAGTTGAATTACTGAGGTGTGTAGTAACATTTCAAAACAATGTCTATGTGTAAAAGAAAACACAATTGGTTAGTTCAGACTTTCTTGGAATGGAGAAGAAGATGATACGATCAGATTTTCATGAAACAGATGGATTGTGGCGCCGAAAAACACTTACTATCCTGTCTAATCACTCACTTCCTTCTATATAACCATGCTGTAGACTGTAGTATTTTTCTCCAAGTGCCAAAAACATTTCACTACATCATCACACTAGACAGATACTAGATACAGATGTACCAATGCTTAAAACTATGTACTACTTTAGTGGGATGTACGTGTCCCATCAACCACAAGAGGGTTAAGAAACATTCAGTCAAACACTCAGGTCTAATTAACAGGAATGTATATAAAATCTCTCAGGGCATCCACTTGGGCAATTGGTCCAATATCAGATCATTGTGTCACCACAGTCCTCATTGTACCTGAGTGTTGCAAAAACTGACATCCTTTCCGGGTTTCACATGTTCTTGCACTGGATCGGAGCATCAGTTAGTATCATTTTTCCAGAAGTTTAATGAAAATAACAGCTAAATGTAACGTAGACTTCATTCATTAAGAATACAGTCTCCTTCACTATTTACAACAGCCTGCCAACGTTAGGGTAACTTTCAATTCCATGACTTGTGTCAACTCTTTTCTTAAGTCAAGAGTTTTTATGTACTTTCTATGGTTTCTTAATTATGTACACGAACCAACAGTTATTGTTCAAGTGCAGTGGTTAAGACTTTTTAATAGCAAGGAGAAACTAAATTGTAGAGACATAATGCAAACTACATCATAACGCGATGTCTCCTGAGTGGATTTACTATCTCCATCTTGTTCGATCATGGGCCATGACTGAATGGATACATATAGCCTTTGAATCACTGTGTAGTGTCGGTTCATCACTGTCTAGGTCATCCCGTGGGTCTCTTTCCCGTGACTTCCACTATGTATGCTGCCTTTGCGATGATATCGTCCCCTGCGTGCAGCACACAACCACACTGTCATAGTCGGCTTTTTCACATTTTCTTCTGGACTGGTGTGTCTAGAAAACGTTTCCTGGTAGTACCATTTGAAATTTGATTGTCCATCCATGCATAGCAATCTCTGTGACCCCAATCATTGTTCTGCCTCTTTTGTAGCTGTTGTTAGCATAAAGACACCATTTCTCATTACCAGTAATGATACAGAATAGGAATGGTCAGTGTTGTTCAAAAGCCAGTTGACAGGCAAGCACGGATTAACATATGGCCACCCATTGATTTTTGTGATTCTGGCTTGGGAGTATGTGGTACCCATATACCCAATTTTTGAACCTTCCCATCACAGGTAAAAAGTGCACAATGATGGGATGACCACAGTTCATCGCATTTGCCAGTTCTTGAGAACACTGATGTCGATCACTTTAGATTCAAGTGTTTAAATGATCTTCTTCAAACCCTTAACATCTTCCTGGACGTGGAGAGTACACTAAAGTCAAAACAATCCTCACTAAAATGATAAACAACTTTCTTGCTCTGTTGCCATCATTAAGTGTGTCAGTCTGCATTTACACTGAGGATATCTATTTTTAAGTTACTCATGTTGGCAGTAGTTTTTTATCCAAATGCTGGATAATTTAGTTCATCTTCTTTGGTAAAGGAATTTTGAAAAACTGTGTTTAATAACTCTGCTTTAGTGATTCAGTCATCAGTACTGTGCAGTGAAGGTCCAATGGCAGTCCAATGGCATTATCCTCATACACAACACAAATATTTCTGGCTGCTGTTGCTGTCACCTGTCTACTGAACTCAAACAGAGGAATACATTTGAAATGTTCTGATATCTACACTTGGCATTCCATTTTCTAGCATCCACAGCTCCACTCACTATCTCAAAATGACAATATGTACATTCAAATAGCAACAGTAAACTACAAATAAAAAATTACAATCTATAAATACACCAATAGTAAAAAAGAATAACAACACGCAAAACAAAAATGCTACGCACTTATGCACCGATCTAATATCATTACACAGTAAGTCTAATCAGTAGTCACAGACTGCGTTTGTCATAATACCAAAATGTATATTAGTGACAACCATACCCTAGCTCACGGTAATACAAAACAAGATGGCTTTCTTTGAACTTTTTAAATGTCCTTGATCCTCAGGATGGCAACAGTTAAAAAATAAGCGCTCTGACAATGAAATGTGTTTCTGTAATCATTGCAATTTAAGCTGTTTGTAACTGTAATTCCTAGATATGTAGTTGAATTGACAGCCTTTAAATGGGTGTGATTTATCATCAAACCAAAGTTTAATGGATTTTTCTTTTCTTTTTTTTTTTTTTTTTTTTCCTTATTGAGAGGCAACTGCCACTTTTCGCACCATACACATGTTATGTCTACGTCATTTTGCAATTGGTTTTGGTCTTCTGATGACTCTACTATATAGTAAATGACAGAAACAACCAAAAACAATCTAAGAGGGCTGTTCATATGGTCTCCTATATCATTTATGTAGATTAGCAAAAGCAGAGGGTCTACAATAGTTCCTTAGGGAATGCCAGATATTGTTTCTGTTCTATTCAATGATTTTCCATTGATGGCTACGTTCTATGATCCTTCTGAAAAGAAATAATGAATAGCTGCACAACTGAAGCAATACTCCAGAGGCACACAATTTGATTAGCAGTCTCTTGTGAGGAATGGTGTACAAAGACTTCTGGAAATCTAGAAATACTGAATCAATATGAGATTCCCTGTCGATAGCACTTTTTACTTTGTGCGAATAAAGAGCTAAATGTGTTTCACAAGAACAATATTTTCTGAATCCATGCAGACTGTGTCAATATGCCATTAACATCAAGTTAACTGATAATGTTTGAAGACACTACATGATACAAATTTCTACTGCAAACTGACGTTAGTGACATGGGTCTGTAATTCAGCAAATTCCTTTCTTGAGTATGGTGTAACTTTCCAGTCTTTTGGTACAAATCTTTTGTCAAGTGAGTGGTTGTATATGATTTATAAGTATGGAGCTATTGTATTAGCATACTGTGTGGGGAACATTACTGTTATACTGTCTAGACCAGGAAATTTGCCTTTATGAAGTGCTTCAAGCTACCTCATTTGGCGAGGATATCTACTACTAAGCAACCCACGTTGGCAGTTGTACTTGACCTGAATTCTGGAGTATTTACTCTGTCTTCTTTGGTGAAGTTATTATGAAAAGCTGTGATTAACAACTCCTTTTCAGTGGTGTGTCATTGGAAATATTGCCATTGGTACCGCGCAAGTGAAGGTATTGACTTTTGTCTTATTGGGGGTGTACTCTACGTAAGACAAGAATCCCTATCAATTTTCTGTCTGATTTGAGACAGAGATTCATCACAGTAGCTAAACATCACCAATCTCGGAGATTTTTTGGTCTTTCAAATTTGGCGAGCTTTTTTTATTGCTTCTGTGACAGTGCTCTGACCTATTTTGTGCGCCATGAGTGAATAGCAACAGCTTTTATTAATTTATTTGTTATAAATCTCTTAATTACCTCATACAGAATTTCTTTGAACTGAAGCCACATTTGTTTTACACTTACATAGTTAGTTGGGAAGGAGTGGAGACTGCCTCTTACATTTTTATCTGCTTTTTTAAATAGCTATATTGTTTGTTTGCTTTCATGGATTTTGATGTTGCAATGGTCAGTCTCACTACGATGAACCTTGTGATCACTAATCCCTGTATCCATCATGATGCTCCCTCTCTGCTCAGAATTACTTGTTGTTAAGAGGTCAAGTATGTTTTTGCAACCATTTACACTCTTCAGTGGGCTCCTGAGCAACTTGCTCAAAATAAGTTTCAGAGAATATAGTATCATAAATGCAATGCAACGTCCACGTCACGTAGGATGGCAGCCCGATTTTCAGCCATTCTGCGTACCCTCATCCACTAGCCAATGGCAGGCAATAATATTCATTCTCTATCCAAGCGACTAGCAGCGAGTCGCAGCTAGACATGCTGCATTGTTGCCATACTTCACCACAACCAAATTATTTATTCAACTGTCAGTTTTTGTTTGTTTGTTTGTTTTCTTTTGTTCTTCTTGTAGCAGTACAGCTGTTAATGTGTATCTGTAAATGTTTAAGTGTGATTAAAGAAAAATGTCAGGTGACGGCAATAAATATGAAGTGCTTCAAAATCAGGAGAGGGGGATTATTTACCGCATTTATAACTTCTTCAAACGTGAATCTGAAAGCACGTCTCCTACTGTTGACATTTGAAGACACAAGAACGGACTGCAGAATAACATGGTGTCAGCAAGAGAACTGTAAAGAGAATTGTAAACGAAAGAATCAGAGCTGTAGGAACTGTAGAAAAAGTGGTTTTGTGTTGCCTGGAAAGCATCGAAATCGCAAGGAACAAGTGGATGGTTTTAACAATGATGTTTTAAAGTGTTCCGTGTGAAGGATGAATGTCCAACATCACTAAAACGTGTTGCAGTTATGCAAGAGAAAATTGGTTTCAATGGTAAGTACTTCGTCAATACAGAGAATTTTAAAAGACATTCATTCCAGATATGTTAAGAACAAAGTTTTTAGTTCAAAGAAGTGACATAGGTGCAGCACAAACAACATACTACACAAAAAGATTCACAATACAAGAGGAGGCAGTTCAACAGTGTATTACCTTTATGGAACATGGGTCAATTAGAATCATTCCAGGAAGATCTGCTGGAAGATGGTACTGGGGGTTCCAAAGTTTTCATAGGAATAGGTTCTCGGATAATTATTCTGCATGCTGAATCTTCTTCTGGTTTTATTTCTGAGAATGAACTTGTATTTATGTGTAGGAAAAACAGAAGTGACTACCATTCAGAAACGAACATTGTCAGTTTCATGATGTGATTCACAATTCTTGTCATACCTTGTTTCGAAGTCAGTCATTGCTAGTTATAATTCAACTGTTACAGAAGAAACAACATTCACAAACACCAGGAAAGTGGATAATTTTCCCTGGTTTAAGTCCGCAGCTCGTGGTCTAGTGGCTGGCATTGCCACCTCGCGATCATGCGGTCCTGGGTTCGATTCCCGGCCAGGTTGGGGATTTTCTCTGCCCAGGGACTAGGTTTTTTATTGTCCTCATCATTTCATCATCAACATCCTCATCATCACCGGTGACAGTGGCTAAATTGGACTATGTCAAAATTAGACTGTGTAAAAACTGGAACTTCGTACGGGCACAGTTGAGTGCCCCACAAAACAAACATCATCATCCCTGGATTAAACATTAAAATATTAAGCACATTATAAACCAGACTCGTGCTGATCTCCTGCATCTTGTTAATTACTACCAGTCACACGACAGAACATACAAACTTGACTTCCTTGTATATGAAAGGTGTCACACAGTTTTGTGTTTAGCCACATGTCACTGTCAGTGTAGCTCCATGGAATTAATTCCAGCAAAAGGTCAAAGCTATGTGGGAGAAAAAACTAAACATTCAAGATAACATTGAATTGCTTGTGTATGAGGCAATACACAATGAGGCAACAGACAACATACCACCTGTAGCATGGGCACAGTCTGTGCGGCATGCTGAAAAGCTTAAAAAGAAGAATGTGATAGGGAAGTGATGATGGATATAAGCCCTCAAGCTATCATCGTCAATTTAGGATCAGGTTGTTCAGAAACAGACTCAGACAGAATGATGATGGTATTATGATGTAGACTTTGGAACAAAGTAATAATATTTATTAGTTGTAAAGACTTATAGTTTAAAAAATGTGTTTGTCAACATATCAGTCACATACACAACAATGAGGACTTCCTAGCCTTTTTCATTAGTACATCCTACCTTTTGAATTATGCAAGCTGTAATATTCAACATATTGCCCATGGAGAACATAAGCTTGTCTCACCATGTTGTATGCTCTAACAACACATGAGAATGCAGCTGGATAAATTCGTCAAAAGTCCGATATTTCCACATGTAAACCCAAGTAATTTTCAAGGCATGGCCTGGATAAGGCCCTAAAGTGACAGTAACTGTTACTTAATGACATACCTGTGGTTTCTGAAGTTACCGGCCAGCATTCCCTTGAATTATTCGCAAATGATGGTGAATTGTTTGCTTGTTCAATTGATTATAAATGTAGCCTCTCACTGTAATGTCTAACAAGTTAGTTTACACTCATAATATCTGTTAACAGTGAAAATTATGACAACTTACTGACCACTTTCACGACAGTACTTCACATTAGTCATTTCTACCACTAATTCTTTTTTATGGGCAATGATTACATTTAACTACAGTCAGACACACACACACACACACACACACACACACACACACACCTTATACATACTTTTTAAAAATTCTATTGAGTAGAAGCAGTTGTCAAGCAAATATAATGGTTTCGTTTTGCACTTGAAGTTAATTTTGTTGTGTATTAAGTTTTTACTTATACTACAGTTCAGTGATAATTACTGCAAACAGTTTCAATGATCTTGTCATTAGACAACCACCATTTTGAGAAAAATTGTTCTTCAAATCTTCACAAAGCTGTTTCCGCTATTCTTGCCTCCCGCCTCATGCAGAGTAAATCTGTGGAACAGTGGACACAACATTGTCAGGACATGAATTAATATTTCTTTCATAATGACTGATGGAAATTGGTTACTATTCCCTTCATTCCTGGTAGATTACCTGGAGGAGTCTCTGCTAAAACCTTGTGACTCTGGCTAAAAATGGGGGTGAGATGCGAATACAAGAACTCAACGAGAGAGTTCTATTAGCTGTTGTTGATAATTCTTCCGGGTAATGTGACTCAGCAGGACCAGCCATACCTCTGAGGATGTCCAACGTAGTATTGGATGAAATGTTAGGAATAGAAGAATTCCATGGACCACAGCCATATAACCCGGAAGAATTATCAACAACAGTACCATCTGGTCGTGAAAGCCTTCATTGTATAGTTCTATTAGCCTCTCTCGCTTCAATTCTCCACAATCCTACCTACACGTGGTGCCCCTGTTAAGCTGAGCAACCCAGCAGAAGGTTGGGTAACCAATGCCAGTAGGAAACTGGGTCAGCGAGCCGACAGGATGTGGAGGACAGTGGAAGACAATGAGAAAGCACCACTGGAATTATTTTCCTAGATGTTCATGGGATGGAACTCTTTGTACAATATTCCAGAGGTAAAGCTTCCCCTAAATCAAATCTCTGGGAGGGGAATCCAATGGGGACTCCAGAGATTAGGGCAAATAGAAAAGAAAGGTGAGGAGTTTGTATAGAGGGTCGGAGACTAGAATGTATAAGGTATACAGACAACAAGGTCATGATGGCTGAGAGTGCAACAGAGATGGAACAAATGTTAAGTGATCTAAACACAAAATTAGGAGAATATGGAATGAGGATTAACAAGAAGAAAACGAAAAGCACGGTCATTGGAGGAAAGGGGAGAAAATGCAATATGAAAATAGGGGGAGATAAATAGAGCAAGTGAATAACTTCAATTACTTGGGAAGTGTAATAATTGATGATATGTATTGTTCAACAGAAATTAGGGAAAGAACTGCCACAGCAGAAGAGGGATTCAAGAAGAAAGAAGATTGGAGGCACTAGAGATGTGGATATGGAGAAGAACAGTAAAAGTGAAATGGGAAGACCGAGTAAGGAATGAAGAAGTATTAAGAAGAGTTGGAGAAGACAGAAACATGCTCAAAGTCATCAGAAAGAGAAAACAGAACTGGATTGGACGTTATTTGAGGAGGGACTGTTCATTGAAGGAAGGAATAGAACAAATGGTGGAGGGAAAAATGGGAAGGGGAAGAAGAAGATATCAAATGCTGGACAATGTCAAAGGAAGCAAAGATTCAGAAATGAATAGACTGGCTACGGACAGATAAAAGTGGAAGAGGCTTAACCCATGACAAGACGTGCCATAAGGCAGAATACCATACTACTACTATTCATACATTTGAACGTATAATACAATGTACTGTAGGAAAATGAGCCTGACTGTTGTCCGTAGCAATGCGGAAGGGGAAGGAGGGAGGGGGAGGGGGGGGGGGGGGGGGGAGAGAGAGAGAGAGAGAGAGAGAGAGAGAGAGAGAGAGAATGTGTTTTGGAAAGATCTTTGATGTGCATTTTCATATTACAATACCTGCATATTTTTGCTCCCCAAATAGCAAAACTCCTTTACTACTTTAAGTGTCTCATTCCGTAATCTAATTCCCTCAGCATCACCCAAGTTAGCTCGACTACATTCCATTATCCTCGTTTTGCTTTTGTTGATGTTCATCTTATATCCTTCTTTCAAGACACTGTCCATTCCGTTCACCCACTCTTCCAAGTCCATTGCTGTGTCTGACAGAATTACAATGTCACTGGCGAACCTCAAAGTTTTTATTTCTTCTGCATGGATTTTAATACCTATTCCAAATTTTTCTTTTGTTTCATTTATTGCTGGCTTAATACAGATTGAATAACATCGGGGAGAGGCTACAACCCTGTCTCACTCCCTTCCCAACCACTGCTTCCCTTTCATGTCCCTCGACTCTTGTAACTGCCACCTGGTTTCTGTAAAAATTGTAAATAACTTTTCGCTCCCTGTATTTCTCCCTTGCCACCTTCAGAATTTGAAAGAGAGTATTCCAGTCAACATTGTCAAAAGCCTTCTCTAAGTCTACAAATGCTAGAAACATAGGTTTGCCTTTTCTTAATCTAGCTTCTCAGATAAGTCGTAGGGTCAGTATTGCCTCACATGTTCCAATATTTCTACAGAATCCACACTGATCATCCCAAAGGTTGGCTTCTACCAGTTCCTCAATTTGTCTGTACAGAATTCACATTAGTATTTTGCAGCCATGACTTATTAAACTGATAGTTCGGTAACTTTCACATCTGTCAACACCTGCTTTCTTTGGGACTGGAATTATTATATTCTTCTTGAAGTCTGAGGGTATTTCGCCTGTCTCATACATTTTGATGGTAGAGTTTTGTCAGGACTGGCTCTCCGAAGGCCATCAGTAGTTCCAATGGAATGTTGTCTACTCCCAGGGCCTTGTTTTGACTTAGGTCTTTCAGTGCTCTCTCAAACTCTTCACGCAGTATCATACCTCCCATTTCATTTTCATCTACACCCTCTTCCATTTCCATAATGTTGCCCTCAAGTACCTCACTCTTGTATAGACCCTCCATATACTCCTTCCACCTTTCTGCTTTCCCTTCTTTGCTTAGAACTGGGTTTCCATCTGAGCTCTTGATATTCATACAAGTGGTTCATTTTTCTCCAAAGATCTCTTTAATTTTCCTGTAGGAAGTATCCATCTTACCCCTAGTGAGATAAGCCTCTACATCCTTACATTTGTCCTCTACCCATGCCCGCTTAGCCATTTTGCACTTCCTCATTTTTGACACGTTTGTATTCCTTTTTGCCTGCTTCATTTACTGCATTTTTATATTTTCTCCTTTCATCAATTAAACTCAATATTTCTTCTGTCACCCAAGGATTTCTACTAGCCCTCGTCTTTTTACCTACTTGATCCTCTTCTGCCTTCACTACTTCATCCCTCAAAGCTACCCATTGTTCTTTTACTGTATTTATTTTCCACATTCTTCTCAACTGTTCCATTTTTCTCACCCTGAAACTCTGTACAACCTCTGGTTTAGTCAGTTTATCCAAGTCCCATCTCCTTAATTTCCCACCTTTTTGCAGTTTCTTCAGTTTAAATCTACAGTTCATAACCAATAGATTGTGGTCAGAGTCCACATCTGCCCCTGGAAATGTCTTACACTTTAAAACCTGGTTCCTAAATCTCTGTCTTACCATTATGTAATCTATCTGAAACCTGTCAGTATCTCCAGGTTTCTTCCATGTATACAACCTTCTTTTATGATTCTTTAACCAAGTGTTAGCTATGATTACGTTGCGCTTTGTGCAAAATTCTACCAGGCAGCTTCCTCTTTCATTCCTTGCACCCATTCCATATTCACCTACTACATTTCCTTCTCTTCCTTTTTGTGCTACCGAATTCCAGTCACCCATTACTATTAAATTTTCGTCTCCCTTCACTATCTGAATAATTTCTTTTATCTCATCATACATTTCTTCAATTTCTTCGTCATCTGCAGAGCTATTTGGCATATAAACTTGTACTACTGTAGTAGGCATGGGCTTCATGTCTATCTTGGCCACAATAATGCGTTCACTATGCTGTTTGTAGTAGCTTACCCACACTCCTATTTTTTTTATTCATTATTAAACCTACTCCTGCATAACCCCTATTTGATTTTGTATTTATAACCTTGTATTCACCAGACCAAAAGTCTTGTTCCTCCTGCCACTGAACTTCCTGCCCGATTAAGGGATCTGACATTCCACGCTCCGATCCATAGAACGCCAGTTTTCTTTCTCCTGATAATGACGTCCTCTTGCGTAGTCTCCGCCCGGAGATCTGAATAGGAAACTATTTTACCTCCGGAATATTTTACCCAAGAGGATGCCATCATCATTCAACCATACAGTTAGGCTGCATGCCCTCGGGAAAAATTGTGGCTGTAGTTTCCCCTTGGTTTCAGCCGTTCACTGTACCAGCACAACAAGGCCATTTTGGTTAGTGTTACAAGGCCAGATCAGTCAATCATCCAGACTGTTGCCCCTGCAACTACTAAAAATTCTGCTGCCCCTCTTCAGGAACCACACATTTGTCTGGCCTCTCAACAAATAACCCTCCGTTTTGGTTGCGCCTACGGTACGGCTGTCTGTATCGCTGAGGCACACAAGCCTTCCCACCAACGGCAAGGTCTATGGTTCATGGGGGGATTTTTGTATTATGGAAATATAAATTCGAATTCCACCGAACACAGCACATTAATTTCCGAAGCATTGAAATAAAAATTGAAATATGCTTTTGCAAGCCAATCATAGCTTATGTCACATGATCTCTCCAGCCAATGACAGCAGATATTCAGAGTATAGGACACATAATGTAGTCAGCCAATACCAACATCACTGTTAAGTAGCATGAATACATAGGAGAAGTTAATGTCACAGCTTAAAATCAGCGCTGGCATGTCAGTTGTGAACTAAAGAGAAGGGATGGCTGTGAGAAGAAGTCAGCCAATCACATGCTGACCGACTTCCCTCCAGGATGACAATGCGACAGCAGCGACCCCTCGGTGAAGAGGACATAAGCACCACACCCGACTGGTGGCAGCCCACTTTGATAGCAAATTCAATGTCACCCACTTCTTTAGCTATCTCTATGTAGCACAGACTTGCCTTTGTCTATCCTGAAGAAGAATGATTATTTTGCATGTCACCCTTTGCTTGTGATACATATCAAAGTTAAGTAATTGTAATTGTCTCTTGTAATAAAACTCATTAATACGAATTGTCTGATAGTGTGTCTAACTAACCGAGTATGCAGAATTTCTAGATACAACATTGGCAACGAGGTGAATGAATACCATAATGACAACCTGTTAACAGAGCCACCTGTCTCTGTTTTTTGTCATGGGCTTTTTTTGTTTTGCTGGCACCTTAATTCTACCTTGTCTTTTCTTTGCAGGGGTGTGTTTACGTACAGTGTCTCTTATAGTGTTTTTTTTCTATTCAGTGTTTTCAGGTGGGTGTTTCAGAAATTTTCTTTCCTTGTGTCCTTTTTTTTATTGCTTGCATTGTCTGTTTACTGCATTTGCCTATTCCAAAATAAGCACACCACCACTCCCACTGCCTGCTCAGGCACCTTAGCTGCAAGTAATAGATTCAATGCAGCTAACACATGTTTCAGTTACAGATGCAGCAGATTGCATCCCATCTAAACGCAGTACAGCAGTTACTGGCCAATCTAGTGACCAATGCAGCGCACCCCATGGACCAACCTGCAACAACTCTAGCTCCGAGTGCCATGCCACCTTTTCGCCAGTTTAACGAGAAAGAAGAGGAATGACTCAAGTGGTTGCAACAGTATGAAGCCCACTTCATTGTTCACAAAGTATCAGGTACTGGCCTCTCAACAAATAACCCTCCGTTGTCAATGGTAGGAAGTGCAGTATTTTGCTTCATTCAGAAATTGTTCCCTAGCGACACTCTGAGTGAACTTTCCTATGATCAGTATGTAGGTTCTCTAAATATCATGACCAGCAAGTAAATGTGGTGGTAGTTGGGTACCAATTCTTTCATTGTAAGAAAAGGTCAGACCAAACTTATTGCAAGTGGGTAACAGATTTGCAGGGTACGACAAGGAAATTCAAATTCAAATGTGCTTGTGTTTCATTATACGCTCCTGGAAATTGAAATAAGAACACCGTGAATTCATTGTCCCAGGAAGGGGAAACTTTATTGACACATTCCTGGGGTCAGATACATCACATGATCACAATGACAGAACCACAGGCACATAGACACAGGCAACAGAGCATGCACAATGTAGGCACTAGTACAGTGTATATCCACCTTTCGCAGCAATGCAGGCTGCTATTCTCCCATGGAGACGATCATAGAGATGCAGGATGTAGTCCTGTGGAACAGCTTGCCATGCTATTTCCACCTGGCACCTCAGTTGGACCAGCGTTCGTGCTGGACGTGCAGACCGCGTGAGGCAACGCTTCATCCAGTCGCAAACATGCTCAATGGGGGACAGATCCGGAGATCTTGCTGGCCAGGGTAGTTGACTTACACCTTCTAGAGCACGTTGGGTGGCACGGGATACATGCGGACGTGCATTGTCCTGTTGGAACAGCAAGTTCCCTTGCCGGTCTAGGAATGGTAGAACGATGGGTTCGATGACGGTTTGGATGTACCGTGCACTATTCAGTGTCCCCTCGACGATCACCAGTGGTGTACGGCCGGTGTAGGAGATCGCTCCCCACACCATGATGCCGGGTGTTGGCCCTGTGTACCTCGGTCGTATGCAGTCCTGATTGTGGCGCTCACTTGCACGGCGCCAAACACGCATACGACCATCATTGGCACCAAGGCAGAAGCGACTCTCATCGCTGAAGACGACACGTCTCCATTCGTCCCTCCATTCACGCCTGTCACGACACCACTGGAGGCGGGCTGCACGATGTTGGGGCGTGAGCGGAAGACGGCCTAACGGTGTGCGGGACCGTAGCCCAGCTTCATGGAGACGGTTGTGAATGGTCCTCGCCGATACCCCAGGAGCAACAGTGTCCCTAATTTGCTGGGAAGTGGCGGTGTGGTCCCCTACGGCACTGCGTAGGATCCTACGGTCTTGGCGTGCATCCGTGCGTCGCTGCGGTCCGGTCCCAGGTCGACGGGAACGTGCACCTTCCGCCGACCACTGGCGACAACATCGATGTACTGTGGAGACCTCACGCCCCACGTGTTGAGCAATTCGGCAGTACGTCCACCCGGCCTCCCGCATGCCCACTATACGCCCTCGTTCAAAGTGCGTCAACTGCACATACGGTTCACGTCCACGCTGTCGCGGCATGCTACCAGTGTTAAAGACTGCGATGGAGCTCCGTATGCCACGGCAAACTGGCCGACACTGACGGCGGCGGTGCACAAATGCTGCGCGGCTAGTGCCATTCGACGGCCAACACCGCGGTTCCTGGTGTGTCCACTGTGCCGTGCGTGTGATCATTGCTTGTACAGCCCTCTCGCAGTGTCCGGAGCAAGTATGGTGGGTCTGACACACCGGTGTCAATGTGTTCTTTTTTCCATTTCCAGGAGTGTATTCACATGTTATGTTGTGTGTTGTGATCGTGTACAATGTAGCTGATGTCAAACTTAAAGAACAGATTTTGAAACAATCAGATCCATCATTTCCACATGTCATGCAAATTATAGATCAGTATGATTCAGGTGCAGTAGCGGGTGATAAATTTGAGCACCCACCAATTTGTCGGGCTGAGTTGTCCCTTGCTCATGACTGGCCCAGTAGGCAACAACAACATGCATGTGCCAAGCCATGCAAACAGTTCTCTAAACAAGCAGCTACATCAGTGAATAAAATTAAGTCAAGCTCTCAGTGCTATTCATGGTACAAATGCCAAGATTTCCCATCCTGACAAGCACAGTTTTACGCTTGTGGTAAGAAAGGTCACATACAATCCATATGTTTGCAATGGAACAAACATAGGAATTCTACCCACTCACAAAAATCTAGTCGCAAGACCCATGTAATCATTGCGGTGTACTGAAAGCCTGCTGCAGGCTTTATCAAAACTAGCAAGCAAAGTCTGTCCAGAGCTACGCCAGTCCAACAAACTTTTTGTTCATTTGTATCTTAGTGGAAAACGTCTGAAATTTCAGTTGGACACAGGTGACTGTTACATTGCTGAATCATAACATATATGAACTATTAGGCTCCCCACACCTGTCCAAAACTAGCATGCACCTGAAAGCTTATAATGGGCAAAACATTCCCATTCTCAAAAAATGTACTTTGCCTATCATGTATCGCTTACATACATAAACTGTAACTTTCACTGTGCTACGATCATGTGATTGTGTGAACATGTTTGAGTGTAATTTGTTTAGATTTGTTTGGCTTTCAGGTTCAGGACAATGTGTTGTCAGTGGCTGTATTAAATGCCACAGACAGTGTAGCTCGCATGCTGAAAGAATTCTCTTAAGTCTTTACTGAAGATTTAGGTGTATCTAACAATGTTCCTACACAGATTACTATGAATGACAATGCTCAGCTGAAATTTTGGCAGGACAGAACAGTTCCCATTGCATATGCAACAAAGTGACTGCTGAACTTAAAGAAATGTAAGATAGCAGACCTATTGCGCGCAGACAGGCTAGTCAATGGGCAAGTCCACTGGTTTTGCTCCCCATACCCTCAGGTCACATTCACCTCTCTGTTGTCTACAGTAAACCCACAAAGTGTGATTGATGCTTGTCCATTGCCATGCCCAGTGGAGCTCATGGACATATTAGACGCAGGTCACTGCTTTTCAAAAACTGATGTGCGCGACACGTATCTTCAAAGACCACTAGATGAAGAATCTCAAATTGTGTGTACTGTGAACACTCATTTGGGCTTTTTTAAACATTTGCGTTTGCCTTTTGGCAGTGCTCCTGCACCAACCATTTTCCAACATTATTTGGAACAGCTGACTGCTCGAATACCAAACTGTTCAAACTATTTGGATGATATCATTGTAGCAGGTCATACACCTGAAGAACACATTGCAAATTTGTGTGCTTTGTTTTGTGTGTTATCTGATACAGGACTCTGGACTGGACAAGTTTGATTTTTTTTAAACCTGAGTTGCATTATCTAGATTTGGTGATAAAGACAGGCCTATTGCTTTCCCAACAAAAATGTTGTCAAAAGCTCAGTGTAACTATTCACAAGTAGAGAAAGAGGCAACGGTTACTGTGTATGGTGTCACCCAATTCCACCACTATTTGCATTGCAGTTCTTCTTTCATCCGATGAAGCCAGTTCCTGTACGAACTGCCCAAAAATGGCAAAGGTGGGCTTTGTTATTGTCTTAATACCAGTACTAGATTGTGTGTCATCCAACAGCTCAACCTGGTAATGCGGATGCTCTTTCACGTCTTCCAATTGGCCCTGACATAGACTTTGATGCTTCTGCTTTATCTTGTTGTCACATTGATGCTCAGGATTCTGAATTGCTTCAATCCTTTCCTCTGAGCTATAGGATAATTGCACAGGCTATGGAAGCTGAACCAGATTTGAACATTTTGATATACTACATTCGCTCATTGCATAGCATAGCACAAAGAACTCTGTAGTGCACTGATACTTTGCATGTCGGCATAGCCTCGCTGTACAGCAAGGATATGATTCTTGTTCAAAATGACAGTGGGCGCTCACATGTGTTGCTCCCCAAAGCTTTGCATAACGAAGTGTTGCAGTTACTTCACCAAGAAGACTGGGGGACTGCTTGTACAAAACAGTTAGCATGTTGAAACTGTACTTGTCAGGGTACAGACACCGAAATAGAAAACATATGACATTGCAGTGAACCATGGACCTTGCCGTTGGTGGGGAGGCTTGCGTGCCTCAGCGATACAGATGGCCGTACCGTAGGTGCAACCACAATGGAGGGGTATCTGTTGAGAGGCCAGACAAACATGTGGTTCCTGAAGAGGGGCAGCAGCCTTTTCAGTAGTTGCAGGGGCAACAGTCTGGATGATTGACTGATCTGGCCTTGTAACATTAACCAAAACGGCCTTGCTGTGCTGGTACTGCGAACGGCTGAAAGCAAGGGGAAACTACAGCCGTAATTTCTCCCGAGGACATGCAGCTTTACTGTATGATTAAATGATGATGGCGTCCTCTTGGGTAAAATATTCCGGAGGTAAAATAGTCCCCCATTCGGATCTCCGGGCGGGGACTACTCAAGAGGACGTCGTTATCAGGAGAAAGAAAACTGGCATTCTACGGATCGGAGCGTGGAATGTCAGATCCCTTAATCGGGCAGGTAGGTTAGAAAATTTAAAAATGGAAATGGATAGGTTAAAGTTAGATATAGTGGGAATTAGTGAAGTTCGGTGGCAGGAGGAACAAGACTTTTGGTCAGGTGATTACAGGGATATAAATACAAAATCAAATAGGGGTAATGCAGGAGTAGGTTTAATAATGAATAAAAAAATAGGAGTGCGGGTTAGCTACTACAAACAGCATAGTGAACGCATTATTGTGGCCAAGATAGACACAAAGCCCATGCCTATTACAGTAGTACAAGTTTATATGCCAACTAGCTCTGCAGATGATGAAGAAATTGATGAAATGTATGATGAGATAAAAGAAATTATTCAGGTAGTGAAGGGAGACAAAAATTTAATAGTCATGGGTGACTGGAATTCGTCAGTAGGAAAAGGGAGAGAAGGAAACATAGTAGGTGAATATGGATTGGGGGGAAGAAATGAAAGAGGAAGCCGCCTTGTAGAATTTTGCACAGAGCATAACTTAATCATAGCTAACACTTGCTTCAAGAATCATGAAATATGGTTGTATACCTGGAAGAATCCTGGAGATACTAAAAGGTATCAGATAGATTACATAATGGTAAGACAGAGAATTAGGAACCAGGTTTTAAATTGTAAGACATTTCCAGGGGCAGATGTGGATTCTGACCACAATCTATTGGTTATGAACTGCAGATTGAAACTAAAGAAACTGCAAAAAGGCAGGAATTTAAGGAGATGGGACCTGGATAAACTGAAAGAACCAGAGGTTGTACAGAGTTTCAGGGAGAGCATAAGGGAACAATTGACAGGAATGGGGGAAAGAAATACAGTAGAAGAAGAATGGGTAGCTCTGAGGGATGAAGTAGTGAAGGCAGCAGAGGATCAAATAGGTAAAAAGACGAGGGCTAATAGAAATCCTTGGGTAACAGAAGAAATATTGAATTTAATTTACGAAAGGAGAAAATATAAAAATGCAGTAAATGAAGCAGGCAAAAAGGAATACAAACGTCTCAAAAATGAGATCGACAGGAAGTGCAAAATGGCTAAGCAGGGATGGCTAGAGGACAAATGTAAGGATGTAGAGGCTTGTCTCACTAGGGGTAAGATAGATACTGCCTACAGGAAAATTAAAGAGACCTTTGGAGAGAAGAGAACCACTTGTATGAATATCAAGAGCTCAGATGGCAACCCAGTTCTAAGCAAAGAAGGGAAGGCAGAAAGGTGGAAGGAGTATATAGAGGGTTTATACAAGGGCGATGTACTTGAGGACAATATTATGGAAATGGAAGAGGATGTAGATGAAGATGAAATGGGAGATAAGATACTGCGTGAAGAGTTTGACAGAGCACTGAATGACCTGAGTCGAAACAAGGCCCCAGGAGTAGACAACATTCCATTAGAACTACTGATGGCCTTGGAAGAGCCAGTCATGACAAAACTCTACCATCTGGTGAGCAAGATGTATGAGATAGGCGAAATACCCTCAGACTTCAAGAAGAATATGATAATTCCAATCCCAAAGAAAGCAGGTGTTGACAGATGTGAAAATTACCGTAATATCAGTTTAATAAGTCACAGCTGCAAAATACTAACGCGAATTCTTTACAGACGAATGGAAAAACTGGTAGAAGCGGACCTCGGGGAAGATCAGTTTGGATTCTGTAGAAATGTTGGAACACGTGAGGCAATACTAACCTTACGACTTATCATAGAAGAAAGATTAAGAAAAGGCAAACCTACGTTTCTAGCATTTGTAGACTTAGAGAAAGCTTTTGACAATGTTAACTGGAATACTCTCTTTCAAATTCTGAAAGTGGCAGTGGTAAAATACAGGGAGCGAAAGGCTATTTACAATTTGTACAGAAACCAGATGGCAGTTATAAGAGTCGAGGGGCATGAAAGGGAAGCAGTGGTTGGGAAAGGAGTGAGACAGGGTTGTAGCCTCTCCCCAATGTTATTCAATCTGTATATTGAGCAAGCAGTAAAGGAAACAAAAGAAAAATTCGGAGTAGGTATTAAAATTCATGGAGAAGAAGTAAAAACTTTGAGGTTCGCCGATGACATTGTAATTCTGTCAGAGACAGCAAAGGACTTGGAAGAGCAGTTGAACGGAATGGACAGTGTCTTGAAAGGAGGATATAAGATGAACATCAACAAAAGCAAAACGAGGATAATGGAATGTAGTCAAATTAAATCGGGTGATGCTGATGGTATTAGATTAGGAAATGAGACACTTAAAGTAGTAAAGGAGTTTTGCTATTTAGGGAGAAAAATAACTGATGATGGTCGAAGTAGAGAGGATATAAAATGTAGGCTGGCAATGGCAAGGAAAGCGTTTCTGAAGAAGAGAAATTTGTTAACATCGAGTATAGATTTAAGTGTCAGGAAGTCGTTTCTGAAAGTATTTGTATGGAGTGTAGCCTTGTATGGAAGTGAAACATGGACGATAACCAGTTTGGACAAGAAGAGAATAGAAGCTTTCGAAATGTGGTGCTACAGAAGAATGCTGAAGATAAGGTGGGTAGATCACGTAACTAATGAGGAGGTATTGAATAGGATTGGGGAGAAGAGAATTTTGTGGCACAACTTGACTAGCAGAAGGGATCGGTTGGTAGGACATGTTTTGAGGCATCAAGGGATCACAAATTTAGCATTGGAGGGCAGCGTGGAGGGTAAAAATCGTAGAGGGAGACCAAGAGATCAATACACTAAGCAGATTCAGAAGGATGTAAGTTGCAATAGGTACTGGGAGATGAAGATGCTTGCACAGGATAGAGTAGCATGGAGAGCTGCATCAAACCAGTCTCAGAACTGAAGACCACAACAACAACAACAACAACAACATGACATTGCAGTGTTGCACATGTGCAGAAAATCAGTCTGCTCCACCACAAAAATTCCCTGGTTGGCCTATTGCAAACAACATGACAACATGTGCACATAGACTTTGTGGGACCTTCTTGGAACATTCGTTGGTTGATTGTGGTAGACTCTTATTGCAAGTTTCCTTTTGCTGTGCCAATGAACTCGACAGCGTCACATAGCATGGTTCAGGCGTTGTCCTCAATGTTTTGCCTCGAAGGTTTGACTGAAATCATAGTGTTGGGGAATAGCCCTCAGTTCACATCAAATGAATCTGAAACATTCTGTGAATGCAATGGCATATAACATCCAACTAGTGCACTGTTCCGTCCACAGTCAAACAGCAAAGTGGAACGTTTTGTCAGAACCTTCAAGCAGCGGACGGACCTGCACACACCAGGGATCAAACATTGCAACTGTTTCTCGCCTCCTATTATTTGCATCAAAGAGATGGACCATCACCGGCGGAACTGCTTCATGGCTGCCACCATTGGCCACTGTTCTGCGCGCCTCAGCATTTGGTGACAAGTATCGCTTCATGCCACATGATACTGTGTTTTTAGGGTTTTTAGTGGCAGCAGACAGTGGGTGCAAGACAAGATCCTTCGTTGAGTTGGCGCATGTATGCATCTCATTTCAGGCCCAGATGGACTGCTGCGCTGAAGTCACAATTAAATTCACCACTGCCATGTGCACGGTGACCCTTCTGCATCTCTTCCCCCAGATTCATGGATCCTGAAGACAGCGCGGCCACAGCAGTCACCAGAAGGTGTTATCACGACACTGTGGGATGACACCATGGAGACGGAGCCTTCACCACCTCCGGTCCTACCGATGGAGCTGGACCCGCCTACGCCTCAGCAACCGACACCTTCTACATCTTATTATGAGCCTCAGGATGTGGAGGTGGTCCTAGCGATGGAGTTGGACCCACCCACACCACAGCAGCTGATCCCTTCTACATCTTTGTTATGGGCCTTAGGAGGTGGATGCATACCCTTCTGAGCACCTTATGGCAGACATTTCCACCAGAGCGATGGCCGGATGGCAGGGTACAACCGGAAGTCTGACGTCCTCTACAGTCACAGCTTCCAGTCCATCACAGTGTCCATGCTGCTGCCTCACCCCCCCCCCCCCCCTCCTCTCCCCCCATCCACTCGTTGTTGTGCTCCATATACAATGACTGTCCCTCACTTTGGGGGGCAGGAGGAATGTCAGGGAGTAAACTATGCGGCAGCACACCAGTTGGAAACAAAAGATAAGAGACAGCTGTGAGAAGTCAACGAATCATATGCTGACCTCCTCCCTCCAGGATGACAATGCAACAGCAGCAGCTCCTAGGTTAAGAGGACATAAGCACCGTGCCCGACTGGTGGCAGCCCACTTTGATAGCAGTTTTAATATTAGTCACTTCGTTAGCTATCCCTATGTAGCACAGACCTGTGTTTGTCTATTCTAAAGAAGACTGACTGATTACTTTGCATGTTGCCCTTTGCTTGCAAAACATTTGAAAGTTAAAAATTGTAATTGTCTTTTGTAATGAAACTCATTAATCAGGGTGTATACATGGACAAGGAAAAAAAATTCCCGAATTTTTCCCAGATTTCCCGGTTGAAAATATACTTTTCCGTGGTAAGTGACTGTATACTTTTCCTTGGCACTGTAAAACTTATCAATCCTTAGAATGTTTATGGTTTTCTACACAGATGTAGAATTTACCGGCACTTTAGAAAACGAAACCGAGGGGGGGGGGGGGGGGGCACAAGTTTTGGAAATATCTTTGATGTGCAGCAGCATGTACGCTGCATTTTTTCGTGTTACGGAGGTATAAATTCGAATTCCACCAAACACTGCATGTTACTTTCCGAAGCAATGAAATCAAGATTGCGAAGTGCTTTTGTAAGCCAGTCATAGCTCATGTCACGTGATCTCACCAGCTGATGACAGCATAGGACACGTGATGTAGTCAACCAATAGCAAGATCACTCTTAAGTAGCACGAACACACAAAAAAGAAAAGTTAATGGTGGAACTTAATAGACATTGTGTTGCTACAAGAAAAACAAAGCTTTCACAAATAATATTCATCTCGAAGATTAATAAGCTGCAAGAGATGAAAAGCTTCCACATATAATGCTGACATTTTTGCCTGTGTTACACTTTAAGAAACATCACACAAATGTGCCAGTAAAATTTTTAATAATGACATAAATGTCTGATCTTCTGGGCTCAAAATTCTTCTAGATGGTCATCCTCAAAGAGTTGATTTTTGGATGGGAATTAAACGCTCTGTGATCTAAGAAATTCATCGTACAGTCTCGCACGTAGTTCATCTTGCGTAAAAGGAAATTTACTTCGAAAGTAACATTTTTCCAGCCATCATTCGCAATATTTTCCCATGACCTGCTAGAAATTGGTTCGTTTCAGCATTTGCCAGAGAGCGCCAGATAACAGGTGTCACTGCGCCTGCGCAGCTACAATGACGCAGGAAGCCCGCATGTTCGTATGTGTAAAACATTAAAAGATCTTGCATTATGTCATAAAATAAACAAGACATCAAAGGATACTTCAAGAGCATCGGAATTTCGTGAGGCATACTAAAATGCGTAATTCAGCTTAAAGTGCACAATCGTATGTCCGGATTTACAATGAAGTAGGCCCCAACCTGATATTAAGCTTTTCAGTGCACTTTCAGGATGCAAATTTTCTTGTAGTACCAGTACTGTATTGTCTCATGTTTGGTTCTTTATTATATAGTATAATGCCATATGTGTCAGAAGATAAAAATGTGCACTTGAAATTCAGTGAACAATTGACACTAACCAACAGTGTGTAATGAAGCACTTTGTACTGTTATATTGACTGTATCTGTGGAACAGATTAATAAAAGCAACATTTATTTAGCAAACTGAAAAAAATAACTTCATTGTTGTGCAAGGCGATTAATGCTTGACTGTCAAAAATGTGGAAATAAAATAAAATCAGAAGAAATCCCTTAATGTCTTAGAATGTATTCTGTCAACCAATCCCTTCTTTTAGTAAATTTATGCCACAAATTTCTTTTCTTCCCAATTTAGTATCTAAGAGAATTTTCAAAAATGAAATGTGATATGTGCCATTTAATGTAAAACAGACTCCAGTTGCTTAAGGTTTCATGGTCTTCTTCTTCTTCTTCTGTTTCTTCACTACACTTAGCAGGTTTACGGCCTGTTTTGTCTTCATTGAGGTGATCTGTTGCTTAGTTGTCCTACATCTCTCTTTTCAATTTGTCTATAATTGATTCCAGTTCTTCTCCTATAGTATTGTTCATGTTTCATTTCTAAGGATACATCCTATAACTTTCCTCAAGAATTTCATTTCAGTCAATCGTATTCTTCTTGTGTCTTTAATGACTAAGTTTCACTTTCATATGTTAAGAGTAAGAGTTGCCATATTTTGTAAAATAGCTATGTATCCTTTCTTGTCTCATCACTCAGTGGTCTGTGTACTGCTCCATTATATAATTTGAAATGTATTTAATTTATTAGTAATGCCATTTTTGTATTCAGTTAATACGACAGCTTAACAGCTGAAACTGTGGCTCCTGTGTTGAAGGCCATTATTGTAATTTTTGCTGACCTTTTAGGTGGTGAGTCTTAATTTTTAATTTAGGTAATATACTGCAAACAGAAGGTCATTTCCTGTCTTCTGACTAATTAGTTGGTCATTGACAAAGAGTTTGTGTGTGTGTGTGTGTGTGTGTGTGTGTAGGATTGCGCACACGCCCTGATATTAATCTAAGAGTTCCACGACGTTTTAGGCTTGCAGCCAGATGATGTCAATATCTTGCCACAATATCTTGGTTGACAAGTGTTGTGCCATCATCAGGCATCACTGAATGCCTGTCAACCGAAATATTGTGCCGAGATGTCGACATCATCCAGCTGCAAGGACAAAACCTCGTTGAACACTCATTAGCTGGATCAACTTCAAGGATAACATTAATTGGATAACTTGATTAACTTCCAACATTTAGAAGATATATTCCCTTACAATAGCCACAGATTTTTCTGCGTCCTTTTTTGAGAAGCTGTGTCACCTGCACCATCTTCCTTGGTTCAGGTACCATCCATCTCCCAACATTCATTTAAGGAAAATAAGTGTGTCAGTTGTAGCTTTACTCGTATGCATTGAAGTAGTTCTATGCTCACTCCTGTAGGTCCTACAGCTTTATAAATGCATATGTTTTGGTGGTAACAGCCCATAAAATGTTCTCAGATATCCTACCATATTGGATAATATCCTACCATATTCGATAATTAAACTCACAAGACACAGATGGTACACTGCTCTGAACATTTTTTCTCCCACAGAGCTCTTGTTATTTTTCTATGAGTTTCATATTAAAATTTGAAGTCTGTGAATACACCTCTTCTCACAAAATGAATGAAAGATAGCTTTTCAAACAGAAATAAAGTGATGAGTGCTTACTTTTAGCGAGTGTACTTCAGGGGCTGACAGTGACTTGATAATAACCAGCGAACAGGATGCGGTGAGAAGAAACAAAACTCATCATGTGAGTCAATCTACATGAAGTGGGAAGTCCAAAACCATAAAGACATGCCTGGAAATAAATTCTGTAAATTCTGCATGCAGCTGGTGCAGGAGGTTAATAACTTAGCACTTGGCAACAACAACTGGCATGAAGTGCAAGGTGACATCCACAGCAGTTAACCTCAGTGTAAGCATCAGCCTGCTCAGCTTACTGCCACTCACAGGTAAGCATTTCTGTCAGTGGGTTTGCCCATCCTGTGTAGTATCCACAGCAGGTTTTCACACTAAGCCACTGCACTATCTACACCAGCTTATATGGGCCCATCGCAATGTCTGCTGGCAGGGACACTAAAGGAATTTCATTGATACTTCACTTAATATAATGTTATTAATGCCTACTCATCACAGCTCAGAGCTTGACAAAAAATACACCTTCCTTTCACAGCTCAGAGCTTGACAAAAAATCTACTTCAGGAGTTACAGAAAAATATCCAAACCTACTTTTGAAAAGTTTGAGCTTAGTTTAACATAATGGATATTGTAAATACAAATCTATTCATTAGAGAAAATAGTGACACACTTCGCTAAATACAAGTTGCACAGTTCTGCAATGGGTTTACTACCATACATAAATACAAGTGATTTGTATGTTTATCAGGGTGTATACACGGACAAGAAAAAAAGTTCTCTGATTTCCCAGTTAAAAATGCGCTTTTTCAGGATGAAAATACACTTTTCAGGTGTTAAGTAAAAATATACTTTACCTCAGAGCTGTAAAATTTATCAATCCTTTGAATGGTAAAGGTTTTCAAGGGTGTATACACAGACAAGGAAAAAAATTCCCGGATTTTTCCCCGGATAAAAATACAGTTTCTCCCAGGTGAAAATACATTTTTCCATGTTAAATGACATTAGATTTTCCATTGGAATTGTAAATCTTATCAATCCCTTGATTGGTTGTGTTTTTATACACCAGTGTATAATTTCCTGGCATTTTAGAAAACAAAACTCAGGGGAAAAAACATGTTTTGGAAAGATCTTTGATGGGCAGCAGTGTACACTGCATATTTTATTATGAAAGTATAAATTCGAATTCCACCAAACACCGCATGCTATTTTCCGAACCATTGAAATCGAGATCGCGATGCGCAGCTAGTCATAGATCATGTCACGTGATCTCGCCAGTCGATGACAGGTGATATTCAGACCACAGGGCACGTGATGTACTCAGCCAATAGCAACATCATTGTTAAGTAGTGTGAATACATAAACTGCTACTAGAAAAGCAAAGCTTTTAAATACTACAAGGAAAGCTAAGCTTTCAAATATAATGTTGATCTTTTTGTGCGTGTTACACTTTAGGATATATCACACAAATGTGCCAGCAAAATTTTGAGCCGAGTCCAGTGACTTGTCCTTGAAGTTTTCCACGAATAAATTAGTTACCAGAGAGGAGAGAGGGCTTCCCATAGTACTACATCAATTTGCTCACAATAGCGACATAGACGTCTGATCTTCTGGGCTCGAAATTCTTCTAAATGGCTTGTCACCAAAGAATTGATTTAAAATGAGAGTCAAATGCTCTGTGATTTAAGAAATTCATACTTTCTCGCACATAGTCCAGCTTCCATATAAGGAAATTTACTTTGAAAGTAACGCTTTTCAAACCACCATCTGCAATATTTCCCCGCGCCATGTTCGAAACAGGTTCGTTTCAGTAGTTGCCAGAGAGCACCAGGTAACAGGTGCCACAGCACTAGCACAGCTACAATGATGCAGGTCCAGATTCCCAATTTAGTAGGCCTTGACCTGATATTAAGCTTTTCAGTTTGGTTTTCGGGATGAAAATTTTCTTGGTGTACAAGTACTGTATTGCCTCATATTTGGTTCTTTATTATTGCATAATGCGATACGTGCAAGAAGATGAAAATGTGCACTTCAAAAGCAGCGAGTGGTTGAAACTAGTGTGGAATTAAATACTTCTTCGTTTCAAATACATTGACTGCCTCAGTGAGAAAGATTAATAAAATACAAATTTCTTTAGCAAACCGACAAAAATTACTTCATTGTTCTGCAAGGTGATCAATGCTCGACTGTTGAAAAGGTGGAAATAAAATAAAATCTGGAAACTAATAAAGTATTTTTGCCTTCTATAATTATGTGAATGTATTTTAATTCACTTGACACCTTCCAGCCACAGAAATCCATTTTGTTTTCATTTTTCATGACACAGGTCATGTGGAGATTACACACTTCCCTACTATAATTCAGACTGCTCTGTGCATCAGCTCTGGATCTACGATATTTCCCAATAGTAGATAGTGTCCCCGCCCTGTCATCACCCATGGAGCGTTTGAGATAGGAAGTCAAAAATTTAAAAAATCGAATTTTCTAAAATATATTCATTTTGTAGCACAAATCTTTTTGAAGAGTATGATACATAAAACATACGTGCTTGAGGAAATGTAGGACATGTTATTTGGTCTAATGTGTGCTAAAGTGCACTGACACGCCTCTTCACACAGCATTCTTCTATCGAGCGTCACTGTATTTCGCACTGTGGAATTGAAACATGTTTATTTTGTAATGGGTGCCATCAAACAATATTCAGGACAGTGGAAATTAAAATGTCCTGTGGTGCCTCTCCAGCTCCCAGTCGGCCGGTTTGATATTCTGCACCTCTTAAAAAACCTCGCAATTAGTACTTGAGGGGATTATTTGTAATCGGGAGAACAAGAGCTCAGAAAAAGAAGCGCTCTTTATTGACTACTAGGCAATAACTTCCTCTTTTGCTTGATATAAAACTAAACATAGGACACACAAAACCAGTAAAGACAAGATACTTTTCTTCAATCCTTAGCTCCTAGCATTTTTTTCTCTCTAATCTTGCTAAAGCTTTACAGGGCATGCTTTCCTTTCTGCGTAAGAATGTCTTACCTCAACGAAATTCGTCAGATGTTTTGCTACATGAAAAAGCGAAAGTTGTTGTCTAATATTGCAAAAGCTGTTAATACAAATATCACCCAAGACCGGTGTGGTTTCTCGATCTAATTACGTCTATTTTGTCACTGTCTGCTAGATAAAACAAACTAGGCCTTTCTAATATTGCAGCAATTGTAACACACACAAAAAAACCAAGCTGTTTTGGAACAAATGATCATTTTCATAACACGACTGAATATAATTCACAAGGTACCAATATCAAATGCCTATTAGGCCTACTACAAGCAAAAAGTTTTATGTTAATTTCACATTTCATTCATACGCTCCAGTTTCTCAAGCATGAGATCAAAACGTTTTAAAATCATATAAGTAATTGATAGACCAATGTGCACTAGATGCTAGGCACTTTGTAAAACAAGGTTTTTTCCCTCAAGAATATAAGTTGCCCCCCCACCATATAGATATATAGATCCGTGCCTGATACGCATGCATGAATCTGGCAGGTTGAGGGTGGGAGTAAAATTTTTTCCGGTTGCATCTATCTGCTTGATGTGAGCATCTATCTGCTTGATGTGACTGCTTACACAGCCAACAACCAAATTTCTGTAGCCAGAAGTGGGAGAAGGTACTAGTCATCAGCGACTCAACTGTGCATGCGTATGAGCCCGCTCGTAACAACTAAAACAAATCAAAATGTAAACAGTTGTGACGTCACGCTCATTGGAGGCAATTTGTTGTTATGAAGCATTGCATAGTCTCCCTAAAGACTTTGACACATTTTGCTGTTGGCAGATGCTTGTATGAGCACTGTGTTTTGTTGTTGTGTAAGGCGCATTTCCTTTGCAATATAAGTTTTATTTTCATTTTTTTTCTCTAGTTCATGTTTTATTGCCGCAATATTATTCTGTAGTAGTGGGATAAAATAATATCTTTTTTTTAGAGTATCAGTTCTTACCAGTCAAAATAACAAAAAATTAACTGAAAACAAACAATGAAAAATTCCCGGAAGTTAAAAAATTCCTGGATTTTTCCCAGTTTTCTCCCGGATGGAAAAATTCCCGGGTTTTTCCTGGACCTCGGGTCGTATACACTCTGGTTTTACACACTAGTGCAGAACTTCCCGGCACTGTAAAAAGTGAAACTCACCACAGAGTGTTCTGGAACGATCTTCGATAGTGTGAACACTGCATATTTTTGGACCATAAAAGTAAAAATATGAATTCCATCATATAGAGCACAGTAGACTCCCAAGCAATGAAACCAAGATTTTACTGTGTGATGCACTTATTTCAGCCAATCATAGCACATATCATGCTATCTCACCAGCCAATGTCAACAGACATGCAGACTGTAGGACACATGATGTAATCAGCCAATAGCAACACCACTGCCAAGCAGTGCATGCACGCAAACAGGAAATGTAAATGGTTTAAATTAATATACAAACAGTATAGCTACAAGACAAATTAAGCTGTAACATATAATATTGGTTGTCAAGAACATTTTGACGTGTCCCCCCCTCCTAAGGGTGTGGTTAGGCAGGATCCTAAGAGCACAGCTTAATACTTCCAACAAGAATGATTATAAATTTCACTGCTGTGAACCCAATATTTTGAGGGTTTCCAGGCTGAATTCATGTTCCATCAAGCATTTTGACTCATCGATAGAAAAGCCAATTATGTACAAATTTGCTCAAGAACTCACCTTGCACTTTTTTGAACATTCATTGTACTTTTTGCCACTTATTGTATAAATTGTAATCAATGAAAGAACTAAAATAAATATCAAAAACTAACCTGGAAGCCTGGTCTTTTTCTTGTGTGTGTTACCCTACAAGACACATCAAACACAAACAAGCCAGTAAAATTTTAAATAATGGTATAAATTGCTTGTATTCTGGGCTCACTAAGTTGTTAGTCCTCAAAATGTTGTGTTTTGAATGAAACACTCCACAGTTTAAGAAATTCATCGCACATCATTCTCACACAAACTGGATTCATTTCGCTTAAAAGAAAATATACTTCAAAAGTAACACTTCTCAAACCATTTGCAATATTTTACTGCTATTTGTTAGAATGTGGCATCACACTCATCAAAAGCAATTTGTTGTTATGAAGTACTGCATAATCTTTATCCTAGAGCCTATGACACATTATGCAATCAGAAGATACTTGTGTGTATAATGTGTTTTGTTGTGAATGGCACATTTTATTTGGAGTGATTCTCTTGTTTATGTTTTCTTGCTGCAGTATTATTCTGTCATTATGGGCAAAAGTAAAATTATTTGTTAGGGTATTTGCCCTTACCAGTCAAACTCACAAAAATGTAACTGAAAATGGAACAATGAAAAATTTCCACATATTTTTCTGGAATTTCTGGTTGTCCTGGAGCATATACACCCTGGTTTATGAACTGTGTAGGATATGAAATTAAAGAAAGGAGACCTGGATAAAATGAGAGAAACAAGTTATTGGGAGTTCAACAGGGAGAACTAGGTAAAGACTGACTGAAATAGGGGAAAGAGACACAATAGAAGACATATGTGTAGCTTTGAGAGATAAAGTGTGAAGGAAGGAAGATTAGTGTTCAATGTCCTGTCAACAATGATGTTATTAGAGACAGTGCATAAGCTCAGATTCAGGAAGGATGGGGAAGGAAATCAACTATGCAGTTTCAAAGCAACCATCCTGGAATTTACCTTAAACAGTCATAGGTGAATCATGGAAAACCTAAATTAGGATGGACAAATGCTTATTTCAACCCCTGCCCCCTCATATGTGAATCCAATAAGCTAACCAATTTGCTATCTTGCTCAGTATGGAAATAAGGCAGCAGAGAATCGAACAGTTAAAAAGACAAAGGCCAATAAATCCTCAGATAACATCGTCCATCCATTATAACTGATGAAACTATAAAAATGCTGGAAATGAAGCAGGCAAAAGGGAATAAAGACAGCTAAACCATGAGACTGACAGGAAGTGAAAACTGGCAAAGTAGGAATGACTTGATGAGAAATGCAAGGCTGTAATAGAAGTGGGCATGACTAGTGGAAAGATAAATGCAGCATAGGAAAATTAATGAAACCTGTGGAGAAAACAGGAGTACCCAGGTGAATATTAAAAGCTCATGGCAGATTTATAAAATATCGTTGTTGTGAAACACAACCACAGTAGAACTTCGGTTTTATGTTCTCCGATTTTACATTTTTCACGATCCTACACCGTAAATTCATAGCCCCTGTGAATGGCCCATAAGATCAATGCTAAAATTTCCGATTTTACATTTATTCCTAATAAGGTTTACCTCGATTCTAAGCTCTTGCTTGGTGTCTTGCTTGACTTCGTCTTGTTTTCTTCCTACTGACATTTAATGTGACTGAACATATTATAAGTGACACAATGAAACAAATGGTTTGCAACATGGGTGGTGGCAGAGTTAAGGGGATATTTTAGGCCATTGTGGAGAGGGGAGATGTGAGAGAGGAAGTGCTGACGTGTTGCCAACACGACTTACAACATTTAGCTTCACTGCGCTATTATGACAGAACTGCTGCTAGGTTGCAGCAGTAATGGAAAAACATGACAGTCGATTCAAAGTATGCCAAACCGAGCCAATACGTGACAAAAGGGCCCAGCCACCACCTCTTCTTATGCCACTTATAACCCAGTCTCATCTTTTTGCATGTATTTCCAGTGTACTGTATTCAGCAACAATGTCAATCGTGAGCCTCTTAAATTCGAACACTGTGTCTCAAAAAATATGCTTGGTCATAATTGTTGCCCCCTTCTACCTAGTGAACTCTTATTGGCAGGTGACCCATTAAGTCACCCAATAGCCTGTGCACCCATGACACCACACTAACACAAGTAAAATGAGCTCACCTATTAGAAATGTGGAGAGGAGGAGTGGCCCTTCAGTGACCGAGTGCAGGTAAGGATGAAACAATTTTGTGAAGTGCTGAAAATTTGCTATGACAAGAGATGTCACATGGAAAAAGAATAAAGGTTTTGTGATAGCACATTTTGAAGACTTTCGTGTTCAAATCTGACATGATACAGTTGGAACAACTACATACACTACTCTTGTATATACTTTACACCATACGTCGTAGATCGTAAAGATTGGCAGCAGTGATGTAGGGCATGAAGCAAAACCATAGCACCCGAGTTTTGTTTCACATTTACATTTTACAGAGTGTACAAAAATTCAATGAGCCAACTTCCAATAAGCTTGTAACGTCAATTGGGGAAGTAAACTATTTTTTTTTTCACGTCTCTGCTTCCCTCATCAAACCTGAAATAACACTTTAACAGTGGTGAGCAAATGAAGTTCAGCTTGTAAGAAAAGCATTAAACAGTAACAGTAATGATGACAAGATTTGTCACTAAGCACATTTCCACATTTAAGCTTATGGTTTAACCACTTAGCTGCTCTTATGTTTTTGGTTTAATTCAACATGTTCATCAAGTTTTGCTTTTTCTGTGTGAGTACAATGGATGATCTCTCCAGAATGTTATTTTGAACGTAAATTTGTGGATGTAGCATGTAGGAAAATAGCTCAATTAACATGTATCCAGATACCAATCTCAATTTCTTATTACTTGTTAGTTCACATATGTGATTTTTTAAGAACTGGTAAAATCCATTACCACAAACTATTGTATAAGCATTATACTGAACATTTAACTTCCTTCACTTCAACGGATTTTATACAAAGTATTGGAGAGGATTGCATTTTTTAATCATATATGCTGAGTACATGTGTTTTTGCTTGTATTTAGGGGAGTTTTAAAATTCCATCAATTTTGCGTTTTCAACTCTGGACTGCACGAAAACTGTAGTTCTTTATTCTCATGAGGTAAGAAGTGTTATCGAGAGGGGACATCAAATTGATTGCTTATTTTTGGAATTCCAGAAGGCTTTTTACACTGTTCCTCACAAGCAATTTATAATCAAATTGCATGCTTATGGAGTATCATCTCAGTTGTGCAATTGGATTTGTGACTTCCTGTCAGAAATGTCACAGAGTGTAGAAACTGATAGAAGGTCGTCAACATGGGGGCATGTCTGAAGGCATTGCAAAGTACGTTAGAGCAACACATAACACTGTAATATAGTATTTCACACCTAATAACTGGGCTTTGACTTTAATCATACATCTCTTCCTGTGTGGGACTCAGTATCTGTGCGGGTACAGAATGTAGATGGAAGTGGTAACATGTGGAAGTTTGGTTTGGTACAGGGAGCATGTTTAGGTAGCTCAGGTGGTCAAAGCAGTAGATTCAGGTTCAAGTCTTGGTGCGAGCACAAATTTCAATTGTAACCAATGCATAGTGCAGCCAATGTTCAACAATATTCACAAATTTGCCTATAATTCTCATACCTTACAGGTTGTCTGCAGAAGATGCTGTCATTTACCTTCTTGTAAAGTCATCAGATGATCAAAACCAATTGCAAAATAATTTAGATGAGATACCTGTTTGATGTGAAAAATGGCGTTAAGTATCTACATGAGCAATAAAATGCATCTGCTAAATTTCAGTTACATAATAAATCACACAAATCTAAAGGCTGTAAATTCAGTGAATTACTTTGAGATTATAATTAATAATAACTTATGACATAGATAATGCTGTGGGGAAGCTAAACAAAGACTGCAATTTATTGGCAGAACACTTAGAAAATGCAACAGGCCTACTAAAGAAACTGCCCACATGACATTTGTCCACCCTCTTCTGGAGTACCACCGTGTGGTGTGGGATCAGCATGAGATAGGACTGATAGAGAGCATCAAAAAGTTAAAAACATGGCTGCTCATTTTGTATCATCATGAAATTGGGGAGAACTGGGGTGGCAAACATGAAAACAAAGACATTTTTCTATGCAGCAGGACCTTCTCATGAAATTTCATTACCAACTTTCTTCCCAGAGTATGAAAATATCTTACTGGTGCTCACAGTGAGAATTATCATTACAATAAAATAAGATAAATCAGATCTCGCATGGAAAGATTCAAGTCTTTCTTTCTCCCACATACTGGTTGAGAATGGAACGGCAGAGTAATAGCTTGTAGGTAGTTCCAGGAACTTTCTGCCAAGCATTTAATTGTGAACTGCAGAGTAATTGCATAGATACAAGTGTAGATGGCAAGCCCCTACAACGCACAGAAGGGAATTCTGAAAGGTGGAAGGAATACATGGACGGTCTATATAAGGAAAAGAAACTGAAAACAATATTATGGAAAGAGAAGAGGAAGTAAATGAAGGTGAAATGGGGAATATGAAAATGCAAGAAGAATTTTGCACAGCTCTAAAAGATCCAATTCAAAACAAATTGCCTAGATTCTCTCATTGCTATTGAAGCGCTTCCAACAACTCTGTTTCAGCTTGTATGCAAGATACATCAGATGAGCAAAATAGCCTCAGACTTGTAGTATGAACAATGTAGTAATTCCAATTCCAAAGAAGGCAGATACTGACAGGAGAGGATATTAATGAGCCACAAATTTAACGAATCATAACTCCAAAATACAGAAACGAAGGTAGCAACATTAAAATAAAGGAAGCACAAGCTTCATTTTATGATTAAAAACTGCATTTTTCTTTCTGCAATGTATCTTATTTGTTCCAAAACATGTTTCCCTTTAAATTTAAGGCATCTTCAGTAGAATCTAGAATGATACTTTTTTTTTCTGCATGACTTATTGGTTATAAAACAATTGAGGCCTTGTTTTTTCATGTAAATAGGTGATTACCTACAGTTTTTCAATTTTTTACCAGACATCTGTGTTTCCTCTCATCTGGTCACATGCTGGACATAGCATTATAATTCCATTTATGAAACATAAGCTCTTATTCAGGTTACATCTTTTTCTTCTTCACAACTGTCATGTTCTTTGTGCTAATTGCTGTGGAGTAATGTTATTCTTCTGTCACTAGTTGCTGATATTTCACCAAAAACTGTTACTTACATTCATAACTACTGTGTGTTCACTTTATGTCTCCTTCCATTTGGTTTGTTTGCAGACATCTCATGAATGTCATGAAATATATGCTGAAAACTAGTGTCTGTTCATTTCTGTTCTCCTTGTACCCATGTCCCGTGTGTGTGTGTGTGTGTGTGTGTGTGTGTGTGGTTAGTCAGGAGAATTGTTGAAAGTTTTGGAGTTCAGCTGATTAGAGTTTTGGTTTAAATGTTTTGTTGGGGCATTCATGGAAGAGTTAGTGGAAAGGGGCTGGGTGGTATTATTACGATAATAATCCTCCGTTGGAGTGTTACTTATTATTTTATCCATTAATGTAAAAAGTGAGTAGTTTGTCATGTGTACTTCATTGTTCAACATGGTTTTATTTTCTGCTTTGGTTTATTTGTATGTGGTATTTTCTTGCAGGGTTAGGTGGTGTTTTTTATTGTTGATTCTGATTATTTTCATGCCCTCTCCTACAGGGATCAGCTAGTGATTGTGCTCTCTCAGGAGTTCTGCAAATGTGGAGTGGTTTGCCCATACTTCCAGGCTCTCATCTGTTGTTTGGTATTTGATACACAGAGCATATGAGATCCTGGAACTATTGGACAAAACACTCCACATCTGCAGAATGCCCGAGAGAATACACATCACCAACCTGCCTATGTAGAATATATTAAAATAATTAGAATCAACAATAAAAACCTCCTAACCCTGCAACAAAATTATCAGATACAGAAAACCAAAGCAAGTACACATGACAAACTGACTGTTTGCATTAACTTATAAAATAATAAAGTAACACTCCAACAGAGGATTATTATCATAAGACCACCCAACCCCTTCCCAGTCGCTGTTCTTCGAACCTGTCCACAAAACATTTAAACCAAAACTCATATCAAATGAACATCAAAACTTTCAGCCACTCTCCACCAGGCAATACATACACATACAACTTTCTACAACTCTCATGACTAACCCCCCTTCCTCACACCCCACACACAAATGGGTATGACCTGCTAAGAGCCAAAGTGGTATAACCCAATTTTCCCAATTCTCAGAAATGAGAGGTTTTGCATTTCATTTAATGTACATTCATGCTTCACAATAATTTATAATTCATTTGATGAAATGTACCAATGCAATATTATAATTACCTTTTCTATAGACATTTTTTAATTTCCTTTTTATAGTTCCCGAAAGTTGGAGTATCAGTTTTCCTCACAGCAATTTACCTATACTGAAAGATAAAGAAATGCAAATCAAGAGTTGTACCACTCCTCTTATAAATGTCTAGGTGACGTTGAATACCTAAGAAGGAATACGCTATCTTTTTAATCTCCATAATTGGAATTTATTTATAAAACATAATGTGATGCAGGAAATATATGTCTGCACTTATTGCTCCCATTATGCACTTTTCTCTCACAAACTGAGTTAAAATAATTGCATTATTGTTGTCAATTACTAGATGCTACCTGCTGGGTCTGTCTAATTGTTCAGCAGTGCTTTCACCTGCAAAATACAAATAAATTGTTGTTTCTAAATGTTGAAATATCTTTAAGTGTAATTCTTGTCATGCTGATATTTCAAGAGTCTTTTCAATGGAGCATGTCTGTTTACTCGATTTCACCATCTACATCACCTTCCTCTGCTGAAGGGGCAACATGTCCAAGTCCAGATTCCTGAGCCAAACTTCCAGTTGTTAGTTGATTGAAGAAAGTTGGAGGGATGTATGGGAGAAGTGTCATCATGTCTCTCCTTTTTGATTTGGTGACAGGTCGCAAAGCATTTTTGAGAGGGATGAGTTGAACACTAGACAAACGAGGGTGGCCTCGAGCACAATGTGAAGTTGTAATATCCAAAATTTTGAAAGGGACTGCATCAAGAGATTCTTTGTATAAAAGGAGACGTGAGCATTCATTCTGGAAATCAAGCTATTGAATGTGAAGCCAACTGATCTTTTCATTTTGTGTTATTCTTTCTAAATGTTACATTTTTCTCTAGATAGTTCGTTGAGAAAAAAAATCATTCTACAAATGGTAAAGGGTTGTTTCCTCCTTGCCTTTTGAATGACATTATACCAATCATCCAGACGATATCTAAATTAATGCAAGTTTTGTACTCTGATTTTTCCCAGTTGCTGCTTCACTGTATGTCATTACATGATGAGCATTATGGGCATGGAGTTCTACATGCCCTAGAAGGCAGAAACCTGCTTCTTGGGATCCTTTCTATGAGAAAGGATCATCCCAAATGTACATATACACATTGTCCATTTTGAAATCATGAATGCCACAGCTGTATACATGCAAGTTCCTCAAATAATAAGCTTTAGATGTTGAAACCTTAGGGAAAGAGAGTGCTTTCTGAAGATCAAAAATTACGGTTATGATATTCACATTTCCTTGAACTAAGTTAAGTGTCCTCAGGCAAACACTCCCCTGCTATTTCTGCTGTTCTTTAATGTTCATTTTGTTTGTGCACTAATAGTGATTTAAGTGGTTCTTGTGCTGTCACAGGTCTCAACTTTAAGGACACACATGTAGCACAGGTATCTTTCCCCAGGGCATGGAATGATAAGTTGGATCTCTTACTGAGAATACATCTATAGAAAGTTTCCTTCACTATACTTCTTTCTGGAACTTGTTTCTCAATGTAGTCTTCTTTGTAAAGATCTTACATGGTCTTAACATTGAGATCAGGGCTGAGATATTTTCTTTTAGCAATGTGTACGCTAGTGTAGTGACTTTTGTATGATAGGAAACATTTAATGTGGTCCACTACTATGTTGACAACATCCTTGGGAATTTTGTTTTTTGGAATATTCTTCCCTCCCAAATCCTCCCCAGGTGTTTGTCCTCCTTCTTTCTTTAGTGCTAAAGTTATTCGATCATTAGAAATGGAAGAGGTATTGAAGAAAAAATGTTTGCATACAAGAATGCTTTCTGTTTTTACAGTCACAAAGCATTTGTACATAACTGATTTTGGTCCCTTGCACTTGCCTTCATAACGAACATGTTTCACCAGTCTACAGAGGTAAGCATTCTGTTTGCTGAAGCTTCCCAAAGCCCAAAATGTTTCAAACAAAGCATACCCCTCACCAGTGCTTAACAGACACACATTTCTTATATCAACCACAATCTTTCCCACTGAATTTCTTTGCTTCAACATGTTTCCTTTTGGTTAATACATAAGATTCCCCTTGGGTTTTCTTTGTAGTTACCAAATGTTTCTGTTGATTTTGAGGTTGACATTTACATTTTTTTCCTGATTCCAGAGTATCCTTTATCCTTGGTTTTGTTTCTAGGCAGTGGATCTCGTGTTGTGTTGCAGTATGTTTAAGTTTCAGGAACATCACTTTGATACCCTAGTTCAGCGGTTGGTGAGGATGGTCCTGTGGCCTCTTCAGGAGGCTGACATCGATTTTGTAGCTAAGTGATCTGTGCTAATTCTGATGCCTGAAATGGAGGATATTCAGGACTGGTGTCAGTCTCCAAAGATGAAGCCATAGTATTAATAATATTTCTTCTGTAGTACTTCACAGTTGTTTGATCCAACAACAAACATTGTCCTAAATAGTCCACTGATCTGTTATCAAAATCTTCATGGCCGGAACCATCACTACCATTGGAAAGCTAGTAGTCTGGACCATTCATGTTCAGTCCTGGAAATAAGGCTAAATGTTCACTACTAGATTCATATACATTTTGACCTAAAACACTTGCAACTACTGCGATTTTACCCTGCTTAATGTACTGTGAACTGTGCTCTCCTGTCTCAAAATTATTATTTATTTTTTATAATTTATCTCAACCTCTGCCATAAATTTTAAGGAAACAAGAACAGCATTTGCAAAACTTCCATAGACATGGAATAAATAAATAAATAAATAAATAAAAACAAAAAAGGAATCGAAAATAAATATCTGACATCATAAACTTGAAGTCCAGTAATTAAAATTCCTCATTTGGCATGTGAATATTCTGTTCTGATTCTTTTGTGAATAGATCAAACAAAGCACAATGTGTTAATATAACAACAAAAACAATCAATTATTTAATTAGATAGATAAAAGATAGACTCACCAGGTGACAGCAGAACATGCACATAAAAGATTGTTATAATTGGAAAGCTTTTGGTGCCAGTGGCTCCTCCTTCAGGCAGAAGGGTTAAGGTGAGTGAAGGAAAAGGACTGGAGAGTCTGCATCCAAACAAATACATTTGCCTTGGATGCCAAGGCTGTATGGGAGGAAATGTTGGATATGGAAAGGACGGAAACTGTCAGAATGTAAGTACTGTTGTTTGTTGTTAGGTTTAAATTGGACAGAAGTGTGTAGCTGACCTTCAGTGAGGACGAGTTCAGCATCAAGGAAAGTGGCATGGGATACAGAATAGGACCATGTGAAATTTAACTGGGAGAAGGTATTCAGAGATTCTGGGAATTTTAGCTCGTCAGCTTCACCAGTGCCTTATAAAGACAATTTCTGTTTAAATAACATCTGGGTAATACAAATCTGAAGAAAGAAAATGATGCTAATATTTACTAGCACTGTTTCAATGCCTTTTTGATTTTAGAGTGTAAACAAACATGCAAAACGACACGGAACAACACGACCACATGGTCTTGCCTCTTCACTTACACAACTGCCCACTGACCCACAAATGCGCTCTTCATTCTGGCGTGAGAACAAGAATGCATTTGTTGCGCTCAAGTGGCTCCGGTGGGAGTTATCATTATACAACTTCTCCACAACAAATTCCGGTGCATTGAGAATAAACTGAGCGGTATAACTCAGACACTAAATTTTTTTGACTTAGACCACTTTGGTTCTCAGCAGCTCATATAAAGAGAACAGAAATGAACAGATGTTAGTTTTCAACATATATTTTGTTATGACTGCAACATGTACATACACAAACCAAATAGGAAGAGATATAAGATGAACACATGGTAATTATGACTTTACATCACATTTTTTGGTAAAATATCTTCAAACTGGTGTCAGAAGAATAATAGAGCTCCACAGCAATTAGTGCAAGAAACATGAAAATCATGACGAAAATATTTCGTACAGTGAATATGTGCTTATGCTTCGTTAAGTGAAGTTATAGTGTGACTTTCAGCATGTGACAAGATGAGAGGAAATTCACATGTAAGTCAAAACCTCAAAAAACTGTGTGAAATCACTTGTTTATGTAAAAACAAGAGGTGAATTGTTTTGTAATCTATAAATAGTGCATATCAAGACAAAACTAGAATCTACTGAAGGTGTCTTAAAGTACAAGTGAGAACATACCTGGAACAAATAATGTACATTGTTACATCGTAGCAAGTGAAATGCTGTTTTTATTTACAAAATGAGTATCTCTATGCTTGCTGCAAATTATGACGATGCAAACAAACATGTTATAGTAAAAAACGTTTTTACTAACTGGAATCTGTACTGAAATACCATGTACATATCTGTTACTAAGTGTAACAAGCCAGTATTAAAAAGTTGGAGAAAGGGTGGCTGTTAACATTTAAAACAATCAGAAGATCAATCTCTGTGCATGCTTGTGGTGGACATGTACAAGCACATTCAGAATTTAGTCTTCTATTATGGTCGATGAGAACAAACACATAAAGAGCAAAGCTTAGTGATGGTTTTAATCACTGAGAGTCATGCTTTGCCCAATGTTTTACTACTGACATGTTACGCTTAGCAACAATGGTGGCCAGCATTGAACTTACGCACAGATTTCTTTTTTATTATTTTTGTGTTTTAATATTTTTATAAATAGTGTATGTTCCAGTTCATTTCCAGAGATCTGAGTTACACTTTGTAACAATGATGCTGTGGACAGCATGGTTCACAGATCTACATCTACATCTACTACATCTACATGACTTCTCTGTAATTCACATTTAAGTTCTTGGCAGAGGGTTCATCGAACCACAATCATACTATCTCTCTACCATTCCACTCCCGAACAGCGCGCGGGAAAAACGAACATCTAAACCTTTCTGTTCGAGCTCTAATTTCTCTTATTTTATTTTGATGATCATTCCTATCTATGTAGGTTGGGCTCAACAAAATATTTTCGCATTCGGAAGAGAAAGTTGGTGACTGAAATTTCGTAAATAGATCTCGTCATGACATAAAAGGTCTTTGCTCTAATGACTTCCATCCCAACTCGCGTATCATATCTGCCACACTCTCTCCCCTATCACGTGATAATACAAAACGAGCTGCCCTTTTTTGCACCCTTTCGATGTCCTCCATCAATCCCACCTGGTAAGGATCCCACACCGTGCAGGAATATTATAACAGAGGACGAACAATCGTAGTGTAAGCTGTCTCTTTAGTAGACTTGTTGCATCTTCTAAGTGTCCTGCCGATGAAACGCAACCTTTGGCTTGCCTTCCCCACAATATTATCTATGTGGTCTTTCCAACTGAAGTTGTTCGTGATATTAACACCCAGGTACTTAGTTGAATTCACAGCCTTGAGAATTGTACTTTTTATCGAGTAATCGAATTCCTACGGATTTCTTTTGGATCTCATGTGGATCACCTCACACTTTTCGTTATTTAGCGTCAACTGCCACCTGCCACACCATATAGCAATCTTTTCTAAATCGCTTTGCAGCTGATACTGGTCTTTGGATGACCTTACTAGACAGTAAATTACACCATCATCTGCGAACAACCTAAGAGAACTGCTCAGATTGTCACCCAGGTCATTTATATAGATCAGGAACAGCAGAGGTCCCAGCACGCTTCCCTGGGGAACACCTGATATCACTTCAATTTTACTCGATGATTTGCCGTCTACTACTACGAACTGCGACCTTCCTGACAGGAAATCATGAATCCACTCGGACAACAGAGACAATACCCCATAGGCCCGCAGCTTGATTAGAAGTCGCTTGTGAGGAATGGTGTCAAAAGCTTTCCGGAAATCCAGAAATACGGAATCGACCTGAGATCCCCTGTCGATAGAGGCCATTACTTCGTGCGAATAAAGAGCTAGCTGCGTTGCACAAGAACAATGTTTTCTGAAACCATGCTGATTACATATCAATAGATTGTTCCCTTCGAGAGTATGTGCTCCAAAACCCTACTGCAAACCGATGTCAATGATATAGGTCTGTAGTTCGATGGATTACTCCTACTACCCTTCTTAAACACTGGTGCGACCTGCGCAATTTTCCAATCTGTAGGTACAGATCTATCGGTGAGCGAGCGGTTGTATATGATTGCTAAGTAGGGAGCTATTGTATCAGCGTAATCTGAAAGGAACCTAATTGGTATACAATCTGGACCTGAAGACTTGCCCGTATCAAGCAATTTGAGTTGCTTCGCAACCCCTAAGGTATCTACTTCTACGAAACTCATGCTAGCAGCTGTTCGTGTTTCAAATTCTGGAATATTCCATTGGTCTTCCCTGGTGAAGGAATTTCGGAAAACTGCGTTTAATAACTCCGCTTTAGCGGCACAGTCGTCGGTAACAGTACCATTGGCACTCCACAGCGAAGGTATTGACTGCGTCTTGCCGCTTGTGTACTTTACATATGACCAGAATTTCTTCGGATTTTCTACCAAATTTCGAGACAATGTTTCGTTGTGGAACCTATTAAAGGCATCTCGCATTGAAGTCCGTGCCAAATTTCGCGCGTCTGTAAATTTTAGCCCATCTTCGGGATTTCGCGTTCTTCTGACCCTTTAGTAAGCATGGTACAATTCTTATTAATTTATGTTGTAATACTCTTTAAATAATGTTCTTTTTTTCCCGAGATTTTTAAGTTCACAATAACTTTACGGAAATTTTCTGTTTATTTTCATATATCTAAAGATGGATGTTAATAAACAAAAGCCTGTAGCCAGCAATTTTTTAACGAATAATACAAATCAATATATTTCCTTCACCTGACAGCATCAGGCATTACAAACTAATTTGTCTCACTCATTATTAAAGCCCTTACACTAAATTCATATTTTATACCACCAAAAGCTGCCATTAAAAAGTAGTTCATTCTACTCTAACTAGTCTGAAATCACCTTACAACTCAAGGTCTCATAAAAAACATGTCTGTCATTGCCATTGTACATCAAATACATAACTGGGCTTGGAAAAAAGGTGTTCTGTCCATCATGATTAAGTGATCAATTGGATATGTTCTTTAATTACATCTCTCTGAGCATACACTGAAGAGCCAAAGAAACTGGCACACCTGCCTAATATACATGTATGGCCCCAGCAAGCATGCAGAAGTGCTGCAACATAACGTGGCATGAACACGACTAATGTCTGAAGTAGTGCTGGAGGGAACTGACACCACAAATCTGTAAGAATACAAGGCATGTTACAAAGCATCCAAGATATGCTCAACAATGTTCATCTCTGGGGATTCTGGTGGCCAGCGAAGTGTTTTAACTCAGGAGAGTGTTCTTGGAGCCACTCTGCATCAATTCTGGAATTTCCCAAGTCTGTCAGAATACACAATGGACATGAATGGGCACAGGTGATCAGATAGGATAGTTATGCACATGTCACCTGCCAGAGTAAGATCTAGATATATCAGGAGTCCCATAACACTCACAACTGCACACGCCCCACACCATTACAGAGCCTCCACCAGCTTGAACAGTCCCCTGCTGACGTGCAGGGTCCATGGATTTATGAGATTGTTTCCATACCTGTACATGTCTATCTGCTCAATACAATTTGAAACAAAACTTGTCTGACCAGTAAACATCTTTCCAGTCATCAACAGACCAATGTCAGTGTTCATGGGCCAAGAGAGGGCTTAAAGCTCTGTGTCATGCGGTCATCAAGGGTATACGAGTGGGCCTTCGGCTCCAAAAGCCCATATCAATGATGTTTCACTGAATGGTTTGCACGCTGACGTTTGTTGATGGCCCAGCACTGAAAATCACAGAAATTTGAGGAAGGGTTTCACTTCTGTCATGCTGAACGATTCTCTTCAATTGTTGTTGGTCCTGTTCTTGTAGGATCTTTTACCAGCAGAAGCGATGTTAGAGATTTGACATTTTACTGGATTCCTGATATCCATGGTAACCTCGTGAAATGGTCGTATGGGAACCCCCCCCCCCCCCCCCCCCCCCCCCCATCATCGCTACCTCGGAGACGTGTACAGTCCGCGCCAGGTATCTGAGAGGTTCATGATCGTTACTCTGAAACAGCTGGATAACCACCGCACATGCACTAAAGTTTTCAGCTCTGACCAAATACATTCAGCTGCTCCGAGTGTGCCACATGTGTCCGTTGTGAGTACAGCAAACTTTCCACCTTTGTGTTCATTTTCGGTATTTGTATTACTAGTGCACAGTGACTTCATACTGAATATGACATCCATTAGTATTTCATAATTAAAAGCAGAAAACTGAATGTTTATGGAGGCTGAGTCCTCTCAGGGGATGAATATTCCAGTGGAGCAAGCTCAGCTGAGAGTTGAAGTGGCCACAAGCGTTTCATGTAGCACTATCCAGAAAATTAAATGGGAAGGCAAGCTACTGAAATATCGCAGGAAAAATAAAAAACATAAATGCTAAAGAATTAGAGATGTTGACAGTTTTGATGAGGCTGCTGTTAGGAGAATTGTTTACAACATTTATGTGACTGAAAAACGTTGGTCTACAGTGGAAGGATTTAAACAGAAGTTGAAAGAAGTTGTAGATTTTCAAGATAGTGACACTAGTGTAAGGTGGCTACTAAAGAAATTCGATTTCTGCTGGAAAAAAACAAAATGAAGTAGGCTGATATTGTTAGAGAGAAGCGATATTACAGAAAAAAGAATATCATATTTGAAGCAAATTAAAAAATGTAGGGATGAAAACAAAGACATTGTTTATGTTGATGAAACTTTTATTTTATTGTCACAGATCACTGGGAAATCATGGAATGATAATACTGTTCACAGTCTCCTCAAACCGGTATCAAAGGGACAATGCCTAATAATAACTTATGCAGGCGGCAAAATGGCTTTATTCCTAATGCGCTTGTTATGTGGAAGTCAAATCAAGCAATGGGAGATTACCACAACCAACCCAACCACCCAAGTTATGAGAAGTGGTTGACAGAAAAGCTGATTCCCAATTTAAAATCTAACTATGTAATGGTTCTTGACAATGCGCCCTATCACAACGTTAAAATAAACAAAGCTCCAACATCTCACTCAACTAATGATGATATCAGACTGTGGCTAACAAAGGAATGTATTCCATTCTTGGATGACATGTTGAAGCCCGTTTTCTATGAGCTCGTTCGAAGAACCAAGGCAACAACCACTGAGTATTCCATCCTTGAAACTGCTTGTCATGTTGCCTTACGCCTTCCTCCTTATCATCCAGAATTAAATTCAATAGAAAATATTTGGTTGCTTGTAAAAGGTTGGGTAGATTCTAGGAACATTCTCTGCAATGTAACGTCTGTGAAAAATTTGTGTGAGGAGAAATTTAAATCCATGAGTAAAGAAGACTGGATTCCACTGTGTCAACACATTAAAAAGATTTTTCTTGCCAGGTACGATGATATTTTGAAGCTGATAATAGACCCATGATGATGCTACACTTGAAGAACTCAAAACAATTTGTGAATTGGGATGGGGAATGTGTCTCCCATAAGTCCAACCCCTCGTCCAAGTCGTGGGAGATGGGCAACGGCACAAAGTAGGGGACTCCTATAGGGGCGATGTACAGCGGGGACTTCGTGTGCCCCAGGACCGCTACAGTAGCTGGGAAGGCCCTATGGGAACACTGAAACGTGATGGCTAACGGGGCTCTGGTGAAGCTGCGATAGGCCTAGCAAGCCAGTAGTGGATAAATCAACTGCTTTTAAAAAGGGAACATGCCTCGGATCACGGAACGGATTTAAAGGAAACCGACCAAGCAATGGAAAAGGATTACGAGATGGTTTACGACTGGGCACCTTAAACGTAAGGACTCTAACTGGGAAGTTAGAAGAAATTGTAGAAATGATGGAAAGGAGGAAATTGGACATCTTGGGACTTGCTGATACTAGGTGGAGAGGAGTTGGTGAAAAACCACTAAGTAAAGGATGTAAACTGTACTGGATAGGGAATGAGAGGGGAAGAAATGGAGTGGCAATAGTGGTCAGAGAGGGTCTGCAGGAGGAGGTGGAAGGTATCAATGATCGAATGATAAAAGCCAGAGTACGAGTGAAAGGAAAAAGCATTGAAATCATCCAAGCATATGCCCCACAGGTGGGGTGTACAAAAAAGGAGAAGGAGGAATTTGAAGACGACATGCAAAAGCAGCTAAATGGAGGTAATCAGATTATAATAGGGGACCTCAATGCACATGTTGGCACAGACAGGAAAGGATTCGAGGAGATAATGGGACCAGAGGGCTGGGGGAACCGAAATAGAGAAGGAAAATTGTTGCTGGAATTCTGCAAGAGGAATGGGCTGGCGATCGTAAATTCCTGGTACAAGAAGAGAAGTAGCCACAAAATAACTTGGTACAGTGGAGACTGGTCCCAAACTTCAGTAGTTGACTATGTACTAGTGGATAGGCAGATGATGAGCAGCCTCACAGATGTTAAGGTCATTCCATCTGAGGCCTTAGACAGTGACCATCGGCTGTTGGTGGCCACCCTGAGAGAGAAAAAAGATAGGAGGGCAACAGATATACAGGAGAAAAGGTTGAAGACATGGATGCTGAAAGAGGATGAACGGAGGACCCAGTACCAGACACTGATCAGGAAGAAGCTGCCAAAGGAAGATCAGAGAACAGTGGAAGAAGAATGGGGAGATTTTAAGAGGGCTCTAGTTGAGGCAGCTGAGACTGTGTGCAGAAGAACTAGCACAAAGAGAAGAAGTAAGGAAACCCCATGGTGGAACAACATATGTAAAGAGGCAGTACTTCGAAAGAACAAAGCCTTCAGAGAATGGTTCCAGACCCGAACAGAGGAAGCTAGGGTAAAATATAAGGAAAGCAAGAAAGCGGCACAGACCATAGTAAGGGCGGAGAAGAAGAAGTGGATGGAAAAATGGACAAGAATGTTAGAAGAGGACAGTGAAGGGAACAAAAAAGTACTTTGCACCATGGTAAGAAATAAGAGGAACGACAATAGCGAGTGCCTGAGGATCATGGATAATAATGGAAGAGTTCTGGAGGAAATGCATGAGCTCAAAAAGATTTGGAAGGAGTACTTTGAAGATCTGTTGAATGCCGCCAAGTGGGTAACTAACAGCGATGGAGAGCCTAAGGCAGCAGACGATTATAATAGTGGGGAAATTGATGATCTAACTTGGAATGAAGTGGAAGAAGCCACAAAGAGGATGAAAGGGGGCAAGACACCAGGTTGGGATGAAGTAACAGTGGATATGATACGAGCAGCAGGAGAAGTAGGAACCCAGTGGCTATACAGAGTGCTGAGGGTGGTGTGGAAGGAGAACAGAATTCCTGAGGATTGGAAGAAAGCAATTATAGTCCCGATCTTCAAGAAAGGGGATAAAAGGAGATGTGAGAACTACAGAGGAATCACCCTGCTATGCCACTGTGGAAAAATCTATGAAAAGATCCTGGAGACAACGGACCTCATATTTGCGGTAAGGCAACTGCAGGAAAGGCACTATGAGTATGGGAAGGACTTAATCATGGCCTTTTTAGATATTGAGAAGGCGTATGACAGTATCTGTAGGGACAAGCTCTGGGATGTGCTGAACGCAAAAGGGATAGATGAAGAGATAACACGAAAAGTCAGAAAAATGTATGAGGGAAGTGAGAGCTGTGTGAAAGTGGGGAGGGAACGTACTGCATGGTTCAAGCTGGAAAATGGGCTGCGACAGGGAAGTGCACTTTTGCCTTTATAGTTTATTATTGTTATGGATGAAATCCTACAGCAAGTATCAGATGCAATTGGAGATCATAAAATGAAAGCAGTGCTTTTTGCCGATGACCTGATGTTATGGGGAAATTGCGAGAAGGAGGTGCAAGAGCAGTTAGATGTATGGGAGGCAACGGTAGCACAATATGGAATGCATTTCTCTGCAAAGAAAAGTGAAATAATTGTCACAACAAGGAAGAAGAATAGGCCAAATGTGGATATAACTTGTGGAGGCGAAAAACTACAAGTGGTAGAGAACTTCAAGTACCTGGGAAGCATGATTGAAAGTAAGGGGGGAAACACAATGGAAATAAATGAAAGGTGCAGAAAAGCAGGGCAGTTCTACAAATGCATTAGGAGGCTTATTTGGAGCAAGGAGGTGCCACAGAAATCCAAGGGAATTATATACCGAACCTACTTTGTCCCCATATTGGCATACGGAAGTGAGACATGGGTAATGCACAAAAGCGACAAAAGTAGAATACAGGCTAGTGAAATGAAGTTCCAGAGGAGCAGGTTGAGTGTAACAAGACGAGACAGATTGTGAAATGTGTATGTGAGGGATAGACTAAAGGAGGAACCAGAACAGGACAGGACAGAAAAATCAAGACTGCAGTGGTATGGACACATGAAGAGATTGGATGAGGGAAGAATTCCAAAGAGGATGTTTGATCTGCAACTGAAGGGGAAGAGGCCCAGAGGAAGACCAAGAGATGGATGGGTGAAGGGAGTGAAGGAATGCGTGACGAGAAGAGGGAGAAGAGGAGAGAACTGGACGAAGGTGGAAGAGGGGGAATGGTGGAAAGACAGAACACGATGGAGAGGCTTGTGTTCCTGACAGACCCAGCCAGTGGCTGGAAACTGTCCAAGAAGAAGATGGGAAATGTAAATATTACTAATCTGTAATAAGACACAAAATAAATAATTTATCCTAAGATTTACCTTAGTAGTATTTATCAGACAAATGAATGGATTGATTTTAGTGGTTCTTCATCAGAAAGAAGGTATTCTATTATTAATACAGTAAATATTGTGAAATACATTTCTCTAACGTCCTACTACTAGGTAATTTAATCCTCATAATTTTTGATTAAGTAAGAAATGTTACGGCACACATTTTGTTTCTCGATTAAAACTGGGAAAATTAAATGTCCAAGCGATTATCTCGAGACACCGGGACATTTATGTGAAAGCTGAGACGTCTGGTCAGCCTAGTGCAATCAATGTCCTCAGCTCCGCGTGTATACGCTTGCTCCGAGGTCTACAGCAGTCCCCGCTGTGATGTCATCAATGCTTTCAGATATCTGGTGCGGAGTGTACCACTGTTCGTATGCTGACTACAACACCACGTTCAAACTCACTTAAATCTTGATAATATGTCATTGAAGAAGCAGTAATTGATCTAACAACTGCACCAGACATTTGTTGTCTTATGTAGGCACTGCCAACTGCATTGCCGTATTCTGCCTGTTTACATGTTTCTGCATTTTAATTTGCATGCCTATACCAGTTTCTTTGGCACTTCAGTGTATACTGGAGTGATGGTGTGCTAGGCAATGTATTGTCATACTCCAAGTCCAATAGATACTACAGTGTTACAGCAGCTTTTGATGGTATAAAAATGACTTCCATACAACAAACTGAACCTGTGGAGCACAGTTTAAAGGATATAATTTCCTTATAATTTTAAAGTACTATGCTTACTGTCTTTACCTTCCAACTTACAAGCAGAGTCTCTGAATCTTTCATTTTAACTCTGACATCTCTTGGTGGGGCCTCAGGAACTTCCTCCTTTGTCGTTACTGTGAGAATATTACTGTAGTTAGATGTCCCAACATCATTTACAGCGAGAACTCTTATGTTATATACATGTGCTGGCATGAGGTCACTCAACGAGGCTACTTGCTGGAGTCCATCCACCTCTATCTGTGGCACGTCGAGGCTCCATGGCACTGTCAACATGTGTAGACACTGCTAGGAATTACGCTGTTTCTGAGATAAGTACATATCAATGAAGATACATTTGTAACAAACTATGGAGAATTACTACAGAACAAACATACCTGACATATTTTTATACTGGATGATGTATGATGTAATGGCACTGTTTCCATCATATGGCTCTTTCCAACTCAGTTTTAGTGAGCGACTGGTAAAATTATTTACATGGGCATTTATTGGTGGTTCTGGTGGCTCTTGTACTATCAATTTTACTTCCAGCCGGTCACTTCCATACTCGTTTGAAGCCACACATTCAAAAGTAGTAGTATCTTTCCTTTGAAGATCGTGGACAATCAGTTTTGAAGATGTTCCATTTTCTGATTCCTCTTCCTTCAATATGATATGTGAGTATAGTTTTCTGTCAAACTGGTGCCCATTACTAAACCAGGTAATTGAAACTGGCTTATCTCCTTCAGCTGTGCAATCAAGAACTGCTGTGTCACCTTTCAAAGCTGTCACATTCTGGTGTGCCATACTAAATCTTGCTGGTACTGAAACAGTAATTTGATAAATATTTCCTAGTAGTCAACAGAGACAATTCCAGTTAATTGCACATTGTTTGCTACTGAAAAACTTGCCAAATATTTTCATGAGAATAACGATAGAAGAATGTAATTGTTAACATTGCAAATGAATCCAGGATACTTTCACAAATTAGTATTACCTGTGGTCAAAATTTGGCCAACGACCAGCTGAGTCAGTGGACCTGATCTACAATAAAAAAACTGCACTGAAAATTCATCAAACCACAATTGTAGCTCTCAAAATTATTTGGAATCATGTTCAGTGCACATTTAAATGTATGCATCAGGATAACAATAGAATTAGCAACACCTGCATTATTCCTATTACTTTGTCTATGCAAAAACTGTGTCTCTCTAGCTCTTTGTCTTTCTTTTGACCCATTAGTGTCCTTCTTTGAGGAATAACCCAAAGGAAATTTATTTTCTTTATAATACTGGAAGTTTCAGGTATTGAAAAAGAACTGAAATTGAAAATTAAAAACACTTCAACGAAAGTAAATGAAAAAACGATGTTAATAAACAATCAATGGAAATTTGCAATCTATCAGCTGTACTGAGCTGAGGTAAGTACTGGCCAGCCCCTCTATCTCTTTGTTAGTATTTGTTAATAAACAATGTTTGTTGCCCCTGACTGCTTTTTTACTGACAACATCAGTCGCATAGCAGTTGTGACATTGTAGCTACCCTGTGTGCGTGTGTTATTGCATATGAATTATTTGCAATATTTAAACATGAATGTCCCTAGAAAGCAATTTCATGAAATATTTACTTAATAATCACAATACTTATACCGAGTGTATGTAGGTTCTTTTCAACCACAGAAGGCTTAACAAAACTTTTCAGCAATAATTACATTAAAATAAGAGATCACAGTTGCTGTTATTCACTGTGGTGTACAACACAATCATCAGCAGCCACTACCTGCACAGCAGCAACCTGGTTCCAGTGATAGATGTCAGATCTCATCTAAATATTTTACTAAGTGTTCTTTAAAATTATCTATGGTTGCAGCTTGGTTGTCAGACTTTCATAAGAATCTTGATACTTTTTGTGCCATCCCTCAAAACTGAGTGAAAGGCATGATCCAAGTCAGGAGAAAAACATATTTTTAAATAAAATGCTGCACTCTCCCAATAGGTGGCAGCTTTCTAGCCTTTGTTTCTAGCCTCTCCTTTCCCAAATGATGAGCAAGGGCTGTATAAACAAGGGGCACTTTACACCATGCTACGGTAAGTAATGTGCAAACCTGATTGGCTGCTGCAGCACCAGTTGGTTGCCCCAACTTCCCACATACTCTGTTGCAAATCTTCTTCCTTTCAATCGAGCTTTCAATTTTGTAAATTAAAAAAAGTTCACAGGGGCCTGGTCTGGAGTGTACAGAGGATGAGGCAGCACAATGATTTCACTTTTTGTGCAAAAGTCAGCCACCAACAGGGATGGATGTGGGGGTGTGTTATTGGGGTCCAAGAGCCACGAATTGTCTTGCCCCATTTCAGACCATTTCCTCCTCACTAAGAGCATCATCAGAAATAATGATGATCTTCTGTGTCCCTGTTTGCAGTTAAAAAATTTTGCACATTGCTAGCAAAGTATATGCTGAGTCATGTCCTGTGTCATCACTTAAAACTGCACCACTTGTGGGCTTAGTTTTGAAAATGTGTCACTCCTGTGAAAATTGAAACCTGGTCATTACTCCAATGATACCCTTGTACTTCTTGTGGGAGAATTACACACCAGTCTCAGCAAAATCGCAGTGAAGCTCTAAACATAGTTCTTCAACCTGTACACACCCTTTCACTTCTGCAAGTGTAGTTGTTGTAATTTCTTCAGATGCTGGTGTGTTACTGCTTTCACTGTCCATTTACCAAGTTCATCAATGAAATTGTCAAAGGTAACAGTTTTCTTAATTAGTTTATTTTCCTCCCATGTCACATATGTAATTTCAACAGAGTAATCTACTACGTCTTCCAGGCCAAGTCCCTGAAAAGACAGTCCTCCCTTTCCAGGCAGTCACCACCTACTTCAAACAAAGAAGTCTCTCAGTTTACATCACAGACTACCAATGACTTCACTCGCCCAACCAAGATGTCATATGTCACTTGCTCTAGTAATTTCTTCAATGTTACCACACAAAGTTCAAAATTCGCGCAGTACACACATAAACAGACATCTCTAGGTGGGTGTGGAACAACCCACTTAGATCGTAGTGAATAAAATTTTGATCTTCCAATATGTGAAGATGTATACTTGCTCTTATAAACTGCAAAAGTTTCTTTAATACTGTAAGTCATTCACTTTCACAATTTTTTGATCTTCAACTGTTACAGTTATAGTGTCCTTTTTGTTGGCACTTAGGCGAGAACAGTCCTATTTATCTTCCAGATAAAATGACTGCACTATTTGAACTTGAGCTGCTTCTATGGGATGACCATAATAGGGATATGGCCTTCAAAAGACTCCTTTTACAGGCCTCACATTTCTTGATTTGTCTACCACGTACTTTGATACTGATGGAACTTGGTTCAAAATTGTTTTCTTTGAAAATGTCTCTGGAATAATAGTTAAAACTTGCACTTTTTCACTGTAGGATGCACAATATTCAACAGCTGAATTGATATTTGTGAAAAATTCCTGGTAAGAGGTGCAGGAGTACCTTGGTTCATTTTCTTCTGAAGATGGAATTTCTACTTTGAGGAGTGTGGTCAATTTTGCCGTAGCGTCAGTAATTTCTCTGCACTTTCTTGATGCATAGAGCTTATGACTCGACTTCACTGACCACGGTTTCTTAACAGGACTAACACCTACCTCTGTAGTTGACTGATTCATGGTATTTAATTCTTCCTCTACTGATGCAATATCAGCAACATCTGCACCACGGGAGGCTTCACCTTGTTCAGATACTCTCATTGTTGTTATTCTGTCAAAAGATTTAGAACACAAAAAGTCATCACTGGAAACATCTTCACTTTGAAACAGAGTCTTCAAATGAGAACATTTATTCCCAACCTGAACAAAGTCTGATTTTTTGTTTGTCTTATATATCACTCTTTTTATGGGTATGCAAATAGTCAGCACACTTCACTTTCCTGTGGTCCCCATCAGAAGGCATTTCAAACAGTCCTTTTCATAAAACACACTGCAGCTGTGTCCATTGGCAGATTCCTCGCGAAAACACAAAACTCACTGGATAGTCTCAGATTTCCTACAAGCCTCTTCAGTAAACAAATTAGCAACGAACAACTACAATACAGAAACCTGCAATGAACAACCATGACAAAGAAACTGATAAAAAACTACAACAAAGTTTAAGAAACATCTGCAACAATGAAAGTGAAAAGAAATAACTGCAACAAAGACAATAGAAATAAACATTGTAACAAAGAAATTAGTAAGGAACAACTTCAGTGAAGACATACATTACCCTTGAAAGTTAAAAAAAAATGATTTTTTAAAATAAAACTGGTCTAACTTAAAACTACAAGGTACTAATTAACAGAAAAAAAATCCAACTTTTCTGGATTGGCATTTTTGGGGGAAAAAAAATTGTAAATTCAAAAGGTGACAGTAAAAGAACTTTGGCAGATATGTCTAAATGGAGGATACCATTGTAATTATAAAGCAATTATCTTTTAAATAAAAAGAGCTCTAACAATATATCTAGAACTGTTACAGAGATACAGCATTTAAAATTTTTTACTGAAATTCGCATCTTCAGAATGGTGTTCACAATGTCATCTTGGGAGGCCTGTATCTCGAGGCTTCTTCTTCTTACTTACTCCATATGCTAAATTCAATAACATTCGAAACTATGAAGGTAACACCCCAGCCTGAAGTGATACAGATTGTGCCAGCTTCTTTTGGTCTGGGAGAACCTTTCCCGAGCCATTGTGAACAATGGACCTCAGTCTCAACATCGTAACCACAGAGACACGACTCATCACCAGTTATGATTCTCTTAATGAACATCTTGTTCTCATTTGCACAATCTGAATGTTCTTCGCAGATTGCAGCTCATGAGCTGTGGGACGAACTTGGTGGCTACACGACGCATTCCAAGATGCTGTGTCAGGATTTCATGAGACGATCCAAATAAAAAGTTACATTCTTCTGCAATCTCTCAGCCAGTCAGTCTTCAATTGCCACAATTTTGTTGATGTTCCTAACATAAGTGTCATTGGCACACGTTGAAGGGTGCCCTGAACGATGGTAAAATTTAACTTCTGTCCAGCCATTTTTAATGTGTGAACCATTAACACCAAGTACAGCTTAAGGACTCATTACTGTAAGCATCCTGCATCATTTGGTGTGCCTTTGTAAAGGCTTTCTTGCATTTCACACAAAATTTAATAGAGACGCATTGCTCTTCTAACTAAACCATCTCAAATTTTGTAAACTGTGTGGCACAATGTTCTACAGCACTGAACAATTACTAATAGACATACAACAATGCAACTTCTGGCAGCTACACATTAAACACAGGTGTGCGCAGGGATGCCAATCGCATTTTGCTCCAACGTACCACTGGTGCTAAATTACTAATGTTCTAGGGTTTTTTGAACAGACATAATATATTCTGTACTGTTTCAATCTCTTAATGGTTAAGTGCAGCTGCCTTGTTGGTGTTGCAGTGTTGGAAGAAGAGCAAAACATCATAAGCTCATCAAAGGGTAAGTAAGCTGGAATTGGGCTCCTAGTCAAAGATAGCATGCGTTAACAATGGCAGTAAAGGTGGTAACACACAAAACATTTCCCTCAGGTGCCATCTCTCTTGCTTTTTAATATGTGTGACAGTACTTTCTGAAAATAGTATCTGGAGAACCAATATGACAGGAAGGGCCTATATCAAGGTTGGAGGTCATGGAAGTGGGTGGGGGTGGGGGGAATTCCTGGGAGTCTCCTTGACGGACCTGATGTCTCCATGTGGGATCATAGGTGTTTTTATGATTAAAAACAACTACTAAGTGTTATTTGTATAGGAATACCTGTGTAAAGCTGCCTCCATCTGGGTCAGGTTATCAATGGTGGAATGAAAGCTCTGAAACCCCAGTAAATACAGCCAAAGAGCTACCTGGATTCAAAGAACTGGGCCAAGAAAGAGTTCACCATTTGCACCATGGTCCTTTCTACGCAGCTACGGGCAGCAGTTCTACAAAAACCATTGGGGTTTTATATAGTCCTTCCCTTGTTTTGAGAGGCATATTAGGGTTGTTTTGTGCAACACTAAGAAAGTTGCCAGTCTCCTTTATGTGGCTGAACAGGATGAGGAGGGTTTCTTCGCCAGAGGTTACCTCACTGATGGAACATAAGGTCCAACATTTTATGCAAGCCACGGGTGGGCAACCAGCATGACTGATTTCAAACCAGCCCACAGAAAAATTTTGCGGGCTCGGAAATCGCATTGTAGTCTGTCCAGGGCACATGTTCGCATATTTGCACACTCAGTCACAAAAATTGGTTTTTTGATAAATATTTAAAAAATGTCTGTTAACAGTGTTTATGGATATTAACACACTCAACTGCAAACATTTGAATGACTGCCCTATGGCCAAAAATTGCAAAATTACACATAACTGCTTGTTGACAGGAATTGTATATCTCATCCCAATATTTTATGTTCTGTTCATTCTAGTATTAACAGCAAGTAGTCCTTGTGTGTTTTGGACATATTAGAAAACTCCAACTATTGACACTGAAAGCAATTTGTAATGAACCATTGACACTGAAAGTAATTTGTAATGAATTACAGTGTGTATACGTTGACAAGAGAAAAAAAATTCCCAGATTTTTCCCGGACTTCCTGGTTAAAAATACACTTTTTCTCCAGTGAAAATACACTTTTTCCATGTTAAGTGACAGCATACTTTCCACCAGAACTGTAAAACAAATTGATCCCTTGAAAGTTTAAGGTTTCATACACTGGTGTAGAACTTTTGAGCACTTCAGAAAGTGAAACTTGAAAAAGAAAAAGATGTTCTGGAAATATCTTTGATGTGAAGCAACATTTACACTGCATATTTTCATATTACAAAAATGTAACTTCAAATTCCACCAAATGCAGCATGTTAGTTTCCAAAGCACTGAAGTTGAGATTGTAATGTGCATTTGTGAGCCAAACATAGCTCATGTTATGTGATCTCATCAGCCAGTAGCAATATCACTGTTAGGTAGCAAAAAATACACAAATAGGAAAAGTTAATCGTTTAAATTAATGCACATAGTGTAGCTACAGCAAAAGCTAAACTTTCCCAAAGTATAGTGCTTGTTTTTTGTGTGTGTTACACTTTTAAGATTACATCACACAAATGTGCAAGTAAAATTTTAAATAATGACATAAATGTCTAGTCTTCTGGGCTTCAAATTCTTCTAATTGGTTGGTCCTCAAAGTGTTACATTTTAAGTGAGAGTCAAATGCTCTGTGATTCAAGAAATCCTTCTAACCTTGTCACAAGTAACAGAATTCTTTTTGTGTGGGGAAAAAAAAAAACCTCTGAAAGTATCACTTTTCTAACCACCATTCACAATATTTCTGCATGACCTGTTAGAAATAGGTTGGTTTCAGCAGTTGCCAGAGAGCGCCAGAAAACAGGCATTACTGCACATGGGTAACTACGATGACACAGGAAGCCTGTTTGTTCATACATACAAAGCATTAAGAGATCTTACACTATATCATAAAAGAAACAGGATGTCACAGACTATTCCAAGAGCATTGGAATTTCATTAATCATACTAAAATCCATAATTCCTCTTAAAGTGCACATTCCTATGTCAGATCCACACTGAAGCGGCCCCCAACCTGATATTAAGTTTTTCAGTGTGGTCCTCAGGATGTAAATTATGTCATGTTTGGTTCTTTATTGTGGCATAACATCATACATGCCAGAAGATGAAAATGTGCTCTTGAAATTCAACAAACAATTGAAACTTGCCAATAGTAGAGAATGAAACACTTTTTTTCAAATAAAAGCTTCAGTAGAAAAGATTAATAAAAGTCAAATTTCCATAGCAAACCGACAAAAATGATTTCATTGCTCTGCAAGGCGATTAATGCTTGAATGCCAAAACAATGGAAATAAAATAAAATCAGAAACCAATAATATATTTCAGCCTTCCATAATTATGTCAATGTATTTTGATTCACTTAATAGCTCCGGGCCACAGAAATCCGTTTTGTTTTCATTTGACATGAGAGCTTGAAATGAAGAGGAAACAACAAAATCATGTAACGTAAACACAGCTCACTTAGTGACTACCCCCTCCCCACTACAACCCAGACTGCTCTGCACAAGTGCAAGTTGACATCTTGGGCACCAGAAAAAAATTTCTGGATAAGCACCAGTAATGTAAACTATTGTGACGTGACCTCATGGGAAGCGGTTTGTTGTTATTAAGTATTGCATAGTCTTTGTCGTAAAGCCTTTGACACAGTTCTCTGTTTGTGCACTGTGTTTTGTGGTTGTAAATGGAGCATTTCCTTTGCAACTTATGTTTTTTTTCGCCTTGGTTATGTTTTATTGCTGCAGTATTATTCTGCAATACTGGGAAACAGTTCTAACCAATTAAAAAAACACTTAACCAAAAACTAAAATACTGAAAAATTTCAGAAATTCTACAAGATTCCCAATTATTTTTCCAGTTTTCGCCCACATGAAAAAATTCCCAGGTTCTTCTCCAATCTCCTGAGGCATATACACCCTGAATTAGCTGCAACCTGTTGTTTTTAAAGAAGTTTATTTTTTCAATATGAATCTTCCTGGCAGATTAAAACTATGTGCCAGACCAAGACTCGAACTTGGGACCTTTGCATTTCACGGGCAAGTGCTCCACCAACTGAGCCACCCAAGCATGCCCTGTCCTCACAGCTTTATTTCTGCCAGTGCCCCACGTCTTCTACTTTCCAAACTTTACTACTTTACAAACTTTACAGAAGCTCTTCTCAGGGTGTATACGTGGACAAGGAAAAAAAATTCCCAGATTTTTTCCAGTTTTCCTGGTTAAAAATACACTTTCTCCCGGGTGAAAATACGGCTTTTCCGTGTTAAGTGACAGTATACTTTTCCTCATCAATCCTTTGAATGTTCATGGTTTTATATACCAGAGTAGAATTTCCCGGCACTTTAGAAAATGAAACTCAGAGGGGGGAAAACACGTTTTGAAAGACCTTTGATGTGCAGCAACATGTACGCTGCATATTTTCATATTACGAAGGTATAAATTTGAATTCCACCAAACACCGCATGTTACTTTCCGAAACATTGAAATCGAGATTGCGATGCGTTTTTGTAAGACAGTCATAGCTCCTGTCACGTGATCTCGCCAGCTGATGGCAACATACGACACGTGATGTAGTGAGCCAATGGCAAGATCACTCTTAAATAGCGTGAACACACAAATAAGAAAAGTTAATGGTTTAAATTAATATACACAGCACTCACATATAATATTGGTCTCGAAGATTAATAAGCTGGAAAAGAAGCTAAGCTTCCACATATAATGTTGATCTTTTTTGCGTGTTACACTTTAAGATACATCACACAAATGTGCCAGTAAAATGACAGAAATGTCTGATCTTTTGGGCTCGAAATTCTTCTAAATGGTCGTCCTCAAAGAGTTGATTTTCAAATGAGAGCCAAACACTTTGTGATTTAAGAAATTCATCGTACATTCTCGCACATAGTTCATCTTGCGTAAAAGGAAATCTGCTTTGAATCTAAAGCTTTTCAAACCACCATTTGCAATATTTTCCCACGACCTGTTAGAAATAGGTTTGTTTCAGCAGTTGCAAGAGAACACCAAATAACAGGTGTCACCGCGCTTGCACAGCTACGATGACGCAGGAAGCCCATATGTTCATACGTGTAAAACATTAAAAGATCTTACATATGGCACAAAAGAAACAAGACACCAGATGATACTTCAAGAGTGTCGAAATTTCGTGAACCATACTAAAACGCGTAATTCGGCTTAAAATGCACATTCGTATGTAAATTTTCTAGGAGTACCAGTACTGTATTATCTCATGTTTGGTTCTTTATTACAACATAATGCCATACATGCACTTGAAATGCAGCAAACAGTTGAAACTAGCCAATAGTGTGAAATTAAACACTTTGTTTCAAATAAATTGACTGCCTCAGCAGAAAAGATTAACTTTAAGCCAAATCTCTTCATCAAACTGGCAAAAATAACTTCATTGTTCTGACAGAAAGGTGGAAATAAAATCTGAAACTAATAACATATTTTAGCCTTCCATAATTATGTGAATGTATTTTAATTCATTTGATAGCTCCCGGCCACAAAAATCTGTTTTGTTATCATTTAATGTGAGAGCAATAAATGAAGAGGCGAGAACAAAATCACAGAACTTACACACAGGTCACGTGGACACTCCCCACCTCAACTCAGACTGCTCTGTGCATCAGCCCCAGATTTACTATATTTCCGAACCCAGGCAATATTAAGCATTGGTGCCCAGCCACACTTCTGTAACCAGAAGCAGGAGAAGGTACTACTCATATGCGACTCAACTGCGCATGCTCAATAGCCCGCTCGCAACAGCTCAAATGAATCTAATTTAAACAGTTGTCACGTCACGCTCATCAGAGGCAGTTTGTTGTTATAAAGCATTGCACAGTCTTCCTAAAGCCTTTGACACACTTTGCTGTTGGCAGACACTTGTATGAGCACTGTTTTGTTGTTGTATATGGTGTATTTCCTTTGCAACTTAAGTTTTATTTTCGTTTTCTTTTTTCTCTGGTTCATGTTTTGTTGCTGCAGTATTATTCTGCAGTAGTGGGATACAGTAATATCCTTTGTTAGAGTATTGGTTCTTACCAGTCAAAATCACAAAAATTTAACTGAAAGCTAAAACAATAAACAATTCCTGGAATTCTAAACAATTCCAGGGTTTTTCCCGGTTTTCTCTCGGATGAAAAAATTCCCAGGTTTTTCCGAAATCTCCCGGTTGTCCCAGATCATATACACCCTGTCAACTGTGCAATATGACATTTCAAGATACCTGACAGAAAATCAGAAGTTTACTTTTATTTATGTGTCATGAACATTTTACTTTAGTAATAGTATGGCAGTGCACCCATGCAGTCCACCACCGAAGTGTTTTGTCTCCCCTCAGCTTTCCAAGAGACAAAGGAAAATTGGGACACATATGTGTGACACCTGCTGTAGTATTTTAGGTAAAGGATCGGAACGTTGTAAAAGATTTTTTCTAGTCACAGACTGCATCTGAAACATTTCATCTGCTTCAAAAACTTGCCCCAAGCAAACCCACCTATATGATAGTTTCCCATATGGAGTTCCACCAGCGGGAAAAGAAACAGGGACAATTCTATCCAGCATGGGTAGCCAAGCTCCAAGGGCTACGTAGGAAGTGTAAATTTGTGTGTGCTCACTGTCGACACTCCCAAGACCCTTATTCGTGATGTCATTGTTCGTTCTGTCCTCAACAGAGAGGTCCATCGTGAGGCACTGTGTTTAGAAGATCCAACAGTTGTGGAGATTTTAGCTATCATTATGGCTCTTGCACTGTCACAAACTATGTCTGAATGGTTTGCAGGTATCATGGATGTTGTGTCAGTGTGTTCATTCGCACAACATCGGCAGCATTATCCTCGATTTGTTCCCCTAAATCATTCAGTTTGCAACCGGACGTTACTGTTTCCTGCTGTCATTTGCCATTGTGTCCTGACTGTTCCTGTGAATACTAGCAGCACCGTCGCCCACACAGGTATGCTGTGTGTGCCATTTACTGTAAACATGGCCATGTGGCCACGGGCCGCTGTAGCTCCCTGCGGGGGCTGAGCCTCAGACAAGGCTGTAGAGTTCACGGAATTGCATAGTGTTGCACCAGTCTATGGCCATGAGCTCAGTGTCACCAGTGGTATTTACATTATGCTGTTGATTTAGCAACAACTGCTCCATTTACCAGTCAACACTGGGGCCTCTGTGTCCCTCATAAACCTAAAAAAATATCATCTGGGCTGACCTGCTCTCTCCTATACAAATCGTCATTCGGTCAGTTATGTGAATCAGACCATTCCTGTTCATGGGCAGTTCATGATCAACATTGAGTATCAACATGTAACGAGGGTGGTCACATTTCTGGCATTACACTGTGTGACGTCAAATAACATTTTTAGTCCTAATGCATTCATGGTCTTTGGTTACAAATTCAACACATGGTACATCTTGTTACAAACTCAGTTCTGATCCAGGAAGTGGATTATCTCTGCTGTGAGCTGGGTCTCCTGTTTTTGTTAGGTTTGGGGGTGGTAAAGGGTTTCGAAGCACACATCACCCTCACACCAGTAGCCGTACCTAAATTTTGTCATGTTGTGCCTCTCCCCTTCACCCATAGATCAGCAGTAAAGGAAGAACTTGATAGGTTGCAGGGCCTGAGTATCATTGAACCATTTGCCTCTAGCCAACAGGCTACAACATTGGTTGTCATTTTAAAACCTTCAGGGGCACTTCTTTGTGTGGAGATTTCAAATCCAGCATTAACACTCAGTCAGGAGCGGATTTTTATCCAATTCCACAGACCAACTAAATCCTCATGAAAATGGCAGGAGGCAAACGTTTTTAAAAAATTGTTTTGGTAAAGGTATACAGCATTGTCGGTATTCTGTTTCCCAAAAGATTATGGTTATCAACACAGTGTTTGGGTTATAATGTTACATGTGCTTGCCTTTTGGCGTTCTGAGTGTCCCTGTTATTTTTCAGTGAGTTTTAGGACAGTTAATACATGACAACCCTGCTGTGCAAAATATCTAGATGACATTATAATCACAGGGTCCTCAGGGCAGGAATATCCTGACAACTTTTGGACTCTGGTGAACTGCAATAAGCAGGTCACACGTGCAACCTGCAGAAGTTGAAGTTTTTCCAGGCAGATGTACAAAATGTGGACAATCTTCTTTCAAAGGATGGCATCTGTCCTATGCAGCATAATCTTACTGCTATTGCCAGCCTTCCTAAGCTGTGAAACTTGAAAGAAATTTAAGAATATTTGAGAAAGTCAGTTACTATTCAACTATCACTAACAAATCTTAAAGTTCTTGTTACCTTAAATATTTGTTGATTTGGATACTCTGTCTGCAACTCAATAAAAGCAATATTTAATTTTGCAGATATGTGTAGTTTATTAGGGCATTATCAGTGGCTATGTGTAGTGGTAATGTTTAGAACAACATTATGAGAAGGATAGATTGCTACTCAGCACATAGAGGAGCGGTTGAGTTACAGACAGGCACAGTGAAAAAGCTATTAAACATACAAGCTTTTGGCCAAAAGGCATTTTTGGAAGTAGAAGGACATATTTTCTGTAAGTATTTGACTGGAGTGTAACCTTGTGCAGAAGAAAAATTTGGACAATAAACAGTTTGTAACAGAGAGGTAATAAAAGTTTTTGAAATGTGGTGCTGCAGAAGAACACTAAAGATTAACTGAGTAGCTTAGATAAATTGATCGATGGGGGAAAAAATTGCAACACCAAAAAACAACAAAGGTAGAGTAATGAAATTACAAGACTACATTTGCCTAGAAAACATATTTAAATCACTAACACTGGATAAACCTAGGTTAATGTAAGCATGAGATAAGCCATTGCAAATGTGAAATGCTGGTACATTAATAACCAGTGTAACTGCCAGAATGTTGACTGCAAGCATGCACACACACATGCGTTGTGTTGTAAAGGTGCCATATGTCAGTTTGTGAGATGGAGTTCCGCATGAGTCACACTTGGTCGGTCAATGCAGGGAAAATTAATGCTGTTTGTGGAAGATACTGGAGTTATCGTTTGATGGTGTCCCATATCTGCTCAACTGGGGTCTGATCTGGTGATCAAGCAGACGAGGGCAACATATTGACAGTCTGTTGAGCATGTTGGGTTACAACAATGGTATGTGAGCAAGTGTTATCCTGTTGGAAAACACCCACTGGATGCTGTTCATGAGTGGCAGCACAATAGGTTGAATCACCAGTTTTATGTACAAATTTGCTGCCAGGGTGCTCCTGTGGTCATACACAGTTGCACCCCAGCCATAGCTCCAGGTGCAGGTTCAGTATGTCAAGCACGCAGACAGTTTGGTTGCAGGCCCTCATCTGGCTTCCTCCTAACCAACACACAGCCATCACTGGCACTGAGGCAGAATCAGCTTTCATCAGAAAAAACAACAGACCTCCACCCTGCCCTCCAGTGAACTCTTACTTAACACCATTGAAGCTGAAAATGGTGATGGATTGAGGTGAGTGGAATGCATGTTACAGGGCATTTGTCTCAGAGCTATCATTGAAGAAACCAATTTGTAACAGTTTGTTGTATCACTGTGGTGCCAACTGCTGTTCAGATTACTGCTGCAGATGCAATATAATGCACCAGAGCCATATGTAAAATGCGATGGTCTTCCCTCTTGATAGTGCCATGTGGCCATCCAGAACTTGGTGTTCTTGCAACCATACATTCTTGTGATCACCACTCCCAGCTATCATGTACAGTGGCTACATACCTGCCAAGCATTTCTGAAACATCATAGAAGGAACATCCAGCTTCTCGTAATCCTTTTAGATGACCTTGTTCAAAATCAGTGAGCTTCTTACAATGGCATCTTTATCACCTTAAAAGCATTCTTGACTAACATCAACTCACCACATCAAATCTCAAAGAAAGGTGAGTAATGCCCACAGCCATTGCAGCATGTATTTGAAGCAAACCTGATTTGTATCCTCACAGTGGTACTACTAATGCCAAGTTAAGCTTGTTGACACAGGTGCCTACCAATTTTAATTGTATATTACAGCACTGAGGTTGGTCACCAAGTGACCAAAAATCGATTTTGCGGAAAAAAAAGACCAATGCTGATTCTCCTTCCAATTCTACCCATTATTTGGTCGTGGTACACAGAACACTCCATGGAGTCGTCAATCATCTTGAATTTGGTAATAGAGTGAAGTGTGGGGTGTAAAAGTTGTATGGGGAGGGCAAGGCTGGACTATGTTAAGCTAGTTCATACAGATTATGTGGACCTGTTGATATTTGCACTAGACAGACTAGCACGAAGAGCAGTATCAAACCAGTCTTCCATCTGAAGAAGCAAGGAAGAAAGAAAGGAAGGAAGGAAGACTGGAGTTTGACATACTCTTGACAAAGAGGTTATTAGAGATGGAGTACAAGCTGGGAACAGGGAAGGACGGGGAAGGAAATCAGCCCCGCCCTTTCAAAAGAATCCGACATTTGCACTAAGTGAGTTTGGGAAACCATGGCAAACCTAAATCCTGAGAAGAAGGTATCTAAACTGTCATCCTCCATTTGAGGAAGATGAAGACAATAATGATAAGCACAACCACCACAAATTAATCTACCAAGCATCCATATCAGAAGCTTCTTTTTCGTGATGGATTTCTTTATTATGTTCCCAGATTGTGAAGTGGTCACTGGAGTTGAAAATCGTTAACAATATCTCTCTGAAAACAGTCTGCATACCTTGACGTCAATGGCAGAGAATGATCCCCTTAATGGTGCTAAGTTGGGTGTACTGTCCCCCATTCAGAAGGCATTATTTCGTCTCTCTTTCTCTCTTATATCAAGCTCCCAAAAACTCCACCCAGCAGTGAAGTAGTTTTCAAAAGAAATCCACAAAAGGGAAATGGCCAGGGGAGTAATGTGGTAATTTCCTGATGGTTACAGCAACATCACCTACAAACCTTTCCCCACTAAGATGAACCTTGTTATGGAGAGTATGCAATCCAGACAAAGGGACTTCAGTGTTCTTGGGATGAATTTCTTGGAGAAATGAAAACATGATCATCCATCTGCAGTAAGAGTGAGAGTCCCTCCACATGCCACTTTAGTATGAATGAAACAATGGAATTTGAAGCAACTTAACTAGTTTGGTACATAGAACCTCTGTTAATACAGAACCTCTCTGCTGATTCAAAGAGGATTGGTATTTCAAATGTTAGCAAAACCACTGGCACCTTCTGCCACTTACTGCTTACTTTTCTAGATATAGTCATGATGTTGGTGACACAAACTGTTTCCTATCATTTCAATTTAGTTTCTTCATGAGTATCACACCCTTACACAGCACATCATCTTTCTTGCATTTAATAAATTAGGAAAGTGCATCATAACTGGATACTGACCTTCGCAATTGTCATGTGAACATAATGAGTGTTGATGAAGATCACAATTACTCGCAGGAGTGTTCCACTTCACAACCTCTCCATTGGTTTAAGAGTTCCCATAACCTCACGTAATAGTGTTTAAATACAGGACTACTATTAATAATTTATTTGCTTTCAGAGCTCTCTATAAATTTTCCAAAATATTACATGCATAAATATAATTGATGCATGAATAGAACTATAAACTCGTCATGTTTGCATTTGCACTCTACGAGTGTTTTATGAGGTCCTCTCTGGTCACACAACACATGCCCAATCAATGGTCAAGTTCGTTCCATACCTTATGTGGCAAAGTCCTGTCAACGGTCATCACAGCAGCACTGATGTGTTCTCTGAGCTGTTCCAGTGTTCTTGGCAGTGATGGTACGTCCTCATGAACCCGCAAATGAAAAATTTTTGAGGCACTACATCAGGCAACCTGGGTGACCAAGGGAACAGACTATGTCATTTTCACCACTATGCTCAATAAAGTGATGCAAAAGTTCATCATTTAGGTAGCAGCGAACATTGATGCTCCAATGTCGCTGTTGCCCCATCTTGTTGGAAGATGAAATTCTCAGAATTGACAATCAGTTGTGGAAACAACCACAACTGCAATATCTCAAGGTAAGAGGTACTTGTCACAGCCTCCTTACGAAAGAAAAACGGCCCCTACAACTTCATATGTGACACTGTACAGCAAACATTAGCCTTCAGCAAATCTTGTTCATGTGGCATAATTCATGAGGATTTTGAGTACCCCACACTCGCACATTACATTGATCAATCTTTCGAGATAAATGTAAGGCTGCTTCATAGGCGAATATCAGCTTGGAGCCAAAAATGTTCGTCCTCAAGTGTTTTCTTCTTTGTGATTGAAAATTGAAGTCATTGGCCACAATCTTACAGTTCTAATTGTTGCACAAGCTGTAGGCAGTATGGTTTGAAATGAAACTGCTGTCACAAACTCTTCCACAAAGTTTGCTGCAGTGTCCCAAGTTTTAGGCTTGTGCAGAGAATTCATTTTTTGAACTGCATAGAAACTTTACCTCGCCCTCTCCCCAACTGCACTTGGTACACTTCATCGAACAGTATTTTTCTGTTTACAGGTATAGCCTGTCTCCCTAAATTGTCAATACAAACAAACAATGATCTGTTTAAATGGCAGTTCATTTCAATATATCCTCCTCAATGCATATTGCACTGTCACAACAGATAAACACCTCACATATTCCAGCATACAAAAACTTTTTTCTTGCTTTGTTTCCATTTTGTCATGGCTTGCATTCATAATGCCAACTGGTGATCAAAGTGCAAACTTGGTGAATAACAGCTCTACTCAAGCATCAATCATATTTGCACATGCAATACTTTGGAAAAGTCAGACTTTGAAAATGGACGACCATTTAGGGCAGTTCTGTATAAATCAGTGATACTGTCTCAAACATAAATTCTTCACACTTCTAAAATAAGAAGATATTTTCACAAGTGATGAATGTTGTGTTACAATTTGTCTATGGCCTTTTAGATTATGCACCTATAGTTAGAATTACTACTGAATCTGAGGAAGGGCTGTTCACTCCAAATAACGGTTTGCCTAAGTCATTCCCCACATCAAAATGCAGCTTGCTTTGGTGTCAAGTATTTTTAGAGACATTTGTGTGGTGTATGCACAGCTACATGCTGCATGTTTCAGCTACCACAATTATGTATATCTTTTGCTGGCCAGGTATGGCCCCTGCCTCACTGTGGCATTTGTCTGTATACGGAAGAGGCAATACTGAGTATAGCCACTACCAAGTGCCACTGTATCAGGTGGCACAGCTTTGACACTGTGTTGTGCAAGTCGCAGCACACAGTGCTGCAGTCACAGGCACTAATTTACGTCAGCACGGTCACATGTTCATGTGATAATGTGCACTGCATCCTTGGGTCAGCACTGCTGCTCCTGCTGACAGCGAGGTGCTGCACTGCCCTCATCTTGATCCATGTCTGATGTTGCACTCCCAGTCAGCCACTCTGAGGACACTGCTTCACAGTATAAGCTGTGAATGTCCACAAGCTCATTGCAATGCGAGACAGTGTCATTACACCATCTTTCTCCTCACCAGTTGACTTCTTATGAGTCCGCAGCCTTGTAGGACCCTGTACTCACTGCACCTGCTGCTCATCTGGACAGTGTCTACGGGTTCATAGTCTCATGGGACTGTGTCATTATTAATATTCCCTGCTCCTCAAGGTACTGTTGTTCTTAATTTGTGTAGATGTTCATTCCCAGAAGATGTACTAAGTTTGGTTCTTGTAATAAACAGCTGTTATTGAAAAGTTTATGTCTTTCTTCAGCAAGCCTCACTCCTCAGTAAGAGGATATTTCAATTGGTACTATCCATGTGATCTGAGCTGTCAAGACAAGATGCCTGCCACACAAAATACATAATGCAACACTGTGACAGTGGTCACTGAAGGTTACATAGAACATGCAATATTTGTGATGTAGATCAGCTCCAGCTCCAAGGACAAGTTTTGCCACACTTGTATCAGGCTATTACTGGCATAGGTCTTGGTCTGCTGAATTCTTCTGTTCTGAGAGAGATGTTCCAATGCAAGAAAGTATTGAATTTCAGCGATTACTTAGTCAGCAAAATTACGGGTACATTCCTCAGATTTAAGTTCATTAGATTTCTGTCTGTGCAGACATGTAAAGGTAACTTTGCATATGGTGAGCATCAGAAATTTTGCATGTTTAGGGTCTGGATTGTTGACGCTCATGCTCACATTCTGGTACATGTGTTCATTGTGGTATACGTGTTCATTGAAGTACATGATGGAAGGATGAAGCCGATACTAACAACATTATCATGTACTGGACAACACACTAAGCTCACTCTCTGGTACATGTGTTCATTTAAGTACATGAGGAATGGATGAAACACATAACAACATTACAATGTGTTGGACAGCACACTGAGCACATGGTATAGCTTTTGTGTGTTATCACCAGAATTTGCTCTGTTCCATACAAAATGCGATAAACGTGAGAATGAATAAGCTATTTTCCAATAAAAAGAAACATTTTTTCATGTATTTCTGCTTGATATTCCTCATGAAGCTTCCTCCACTTGAAAATTATGAGTTTCATCCAGGATGGTAGTTTCCAAAATGTCAGCCCTGTTGGTAACACAACCTTACAAGTTTCTCCTACCTAATACTACTTGAATTTAAATTTCTGTAATCCATCTGTTCTGGTTTAGAGGGGTGCTTCTACACCTATGAAACAACTTGTAAAATTGTGTCATTAACAGATAAATACACATTACTACTGAGGAACAGTCAATTTTTTCTTAGAATTAAATGTTCTTTTCTTTATGCAAATTTGTTTACTTGGTAAAGGTGCAACTAATACATAAATTAAATGAAAAGCATGAAAAATTTTTGTACAGTAAGATGCTACAAATAAATTTTAAAAAAATTATTCCCAATAAATGGTCTCTATACTTTAGAAAACTGATATATACATTTAACACAGAAAATAGAGTACATGCATTGATCAAATGATAACAAATCTGTATCTACACACAGTAGTGTTCAATTGGGCACAGGACAGCTAACACATGCCATGAACAAACATATTTCATGCAGACATAATGTCATGTCAAAATAAATTCTGGAGTGTCTGTTTCATAACACAGAATTGAAGAAAAGATCCATACTAACCATGGACAGTGAGGAAGACTAGTTTGCTAAGTCCAACACCAATGCCGTTTGTAGCTTGGCATAAGTAAAATCCTTTGTTGCTTGCCTGGGTATTATATATCACAAGACTACCATTTCGCAGTAACCTGGAAATTATTTACTTACATTATGATCAACAAATAAGTCCCCTGTCTACTATATCTTTACCATAGAATTAGGTTTGGTTCTGTCCATGCACATTCAACACATTTAGGTGTACAGCAGAAACATGGAAACTAACATAGCTTGGAAGAGAATAAAAAATGTATCTTATGTTACTTTATAACTTCACTCAGTTCATATCCCTTTATGATGGAATACTCTTAATATAATAAATAAATTAATTGTCACATTGAAAAGCTAGTTTTACTGTATGCCACTTGTGTTATAATTCTGTTGAATTCACTTCTCTTCAATGATTTAAGACGGGTTGCAAGCATTCAGTCTACATATATATGAATGATCCAACTGACATCTCTTTAACCCTTTAACTTGAATTTCCACGTATTAAAAGAAGGTTCTGACGTATGTGTCATCCTTTATGAGTAAACATATGGCACATCAGTGCTCTATGTAGAGATCCATATCCCAGATGTGGCTCTGAGCAGTATGGGACTTAACTGCTGAGGTCATCAGTCCCCTGCAACTTAAGGACTACTTAAACCTAACTAACCTAAGGACATCACACACATCCATGCCCGAGGCAGGATTCGAACCAGCGACCGCAGAGTTCGCACGGTTCCGGACTGTAGCATCTAGAACCGCTTGGCCACCCCGTCCGGCTATATTCCAGATGTCTTTCCATTGTTGTTCCCATGTAGTGATATAAGAAGATGGGAAAAAATTGATATATGAGCACTGATTAAGTATTTCATTAAGATCACATATGAACCCACAGGAAATTCATGCCAGTTTTGGAAACACACTGGGGGACTCTGGTCTTCACATTCAACTGTTGCTGCCAAGTGGACACACGATTTAAATTTGGTTAGGGTAGCTTAGATGATGATACACAGTGGTCGATCACAATGTAAGACAACTCCAGAAATTACTGCAAAAGGGCATAAAATGGTCATCGAGGATTGCCAGCTGAAAGTGCTAGAAATTGCTGAAGCTGTAGGGATGTCATGTGAGCAGACATATCGCATTTTAACAGTGGAACTTGATATGAGAAAATTAGCTGCCAGAAGGGTGCAGCAACTCGTAACACAGAATTGGAACGTATCAGAATTGACATGTCTGAAAAATATTTGACCTGCTTTCAGAGCAATCAACAAGATTTTTTGCACCAGTTTGTGACTACAGATGAAACTTGGGTCTACTATTGTATCACAGACACAAAACAACAGTCAAATCAGTGGAAACATCATGTTGATTCACTACCACCACAGGAAGAAAAGAAAATACAGTCAGATAGAAGGTCACAGCATCAGTTTACTGGGATGTGAAAGGGATTTTGCTGATAGACTTTATCTTCCCACTGGTCATACAATTATGGAACAATACTACACTAACCTCTGGGACCAACTACAGCAAAAGATCTGTAAAAAAAAGTTCTGGTTTGACAAGGAAGAAAGTCACCTTTTATCAACATAAAGCGCACCCACACGTAAGTGTTGTTTCCATGGCTAAAGTATATCAACTAAGATACAAATTGTTGCCACACTCACCTTATTCACCTGATTTGGCTCCATTAGACTTCCATCTCTTCCCTAAGCTCAAAATATTCCTCAGTGAACAGACAATCTCTTCAGACAAAGAACTGATAGTTGAAATTCAAGGATATCTTGCAGGTCGGGGAAATCAAATTTTTGAGATGGAATCAAGGCACTAGAACACTGCTAGTGCACTATTGTACAGGGAGACTACCTTGAAAAATAAAAGAGCTTCACTGAGGTAAGTTGTTTCTTTCTATTCCATTCCGAGAACTTTTCAGACTACCCTCATTACATAATATACACTTATAGCTATGACATGAAATCACTTCAAATTATCTGTCTCCCTTTATACCAATCATTTTACTTAAATTTGTGTCTCCCTTTATACCAACCATTTTACTTAAATTTACTCTATCAGTTACCTTCAAGTGATTCAAGTTTTCACTTTTGCTTCCCTTTTTAGAAATTATGATAATGTCAGTAACATTTATTGAAAGTAAGAACCACTTTTTAATTGTAGTGAGATGATAGGTTTAGTGATCTACAGATTTGATGAGTTAATGCTACAAAGCTTGAAATTAATGCAATGCCTATTTGACAGTTTCTAGCAGATTGAAACTGTGTGCTGGACTAGGACTGGAACCTTGACCTTGTGAAACCCATTCCGTTTGCAATTTCTCCACTTTTTCCAACAGGCATTTCACCTTAGCTTCCTAACACTGGATTGCTAGTTCATTATACAACACCATAGACATCTGGTGCACATAAACAGGATATGCTTGGTGTGGTATATCACATTGATCACAGAACTTAAGTGCCTGAAGATGAATCTACAGTTTCTTTGAAACTAATAGCAAATAAGTGAGTGGAGCAAAAACAGTAAGAGAACAGTGTTCAATTCCTTCTTTTCTGCCCTATTTGATTCAGTACTAGTTATCTGATGTAGCCATCTTATGAAAGGATAGATGCAGCCAAAGCCCTTCTTCAGAATTAGACAAAACACACACACACACACACACACACACACACACACACACAGACACAGTAGTCTCTGGCTGCCAAGGAGAGGCCTCAACAGCCAGAGATTGTTATCATTTATGCGTGAGTTGTATTTTTGTGTGTGTGTGTGTGTGTGTGTGTGTGTGTGTGTGTGTGTGGTCTAATTCTGAAGAAGGCCTTTTTGGCCAATAGCTTACTTGTTTGACAGTCTTTTTGTTGTGCCTATCTGCAACTCAGCATATCTGTTATATGGTGAGTAGAAATCTATCCTTTTCATAATATTATCATTTTTCAATCCATATTCCATTGTTTCAACTTATGAAAAGGATAGATTGCTACTCACCATAAAGATTATGGATTTAGTCACAGACTTGCACAACCAAAAGATTGTTACACATTGACTATTCGGCCAAAGCTCAATATGCAACAGCCTTTCTGCTGAGCCTGTCTGCAACTCAACGCACAATCTTTACAGTGAGTAGCAATCCATCCTTTGATAATATTGTTGGTGCTTCAGGCTGGACTTTCCATTGTTTGAGCTACCCATCTCGTTGGCTCAGCAGTTTATTGTCGAAGTTTCACTTCTGTAAAAGGCAGTCTGGCTTTTCCACAGATTGTACATTATTTTTCAATCACTGTATTTTGTCCCTGCCACCTTCTGAATTTCAAACAGTGTATGCTAGTCAACACTGTCAAAAGCTTTCTCTAAACCAATAAATGTAGACTTGTCTTTCTTTAACTTATCTTCTAAAGTAACTCATAGGACCAGCATTGGTTGTCAATATTCTGGAGCCATGATCTATTCAACTAATGGCTTGGTAAGATTCCTACCAGTCAGCACCTGTCTTTTATGGAATTAAGATTATTAAATTAGTTTTGAAGTCTGAGGCTATTTCAGTTGTCTTATAGGTCTTGCATACCAGCTACAATTGTTTTCTTATGTTGAATTCTTCCACAGATCCAAGCAATTTTGAGGGTATGTCATCTCCTGGCAGTGCCTTGCCTCAACTTACATCTTTCCATGCTCTGTCTTCCCACAGTACAGTCCCTACAATCACATCTTCATCTACTTCTGCTTCCCATTCCACAATATTTACTTCATCTTGTTTCCTTTGTCTGGTCCTGCTACATATTGCTTCCACATATATATCTTCCCTTCTTGGCTAAATACAGACTTTCTGTCTGAGCTCTTAAAGAAAGGTGTCCATAATTAAGTTCCAGTTTCAAAATGCTGTAGAAAGAGAACCACTGCTCAGAGTATGTCAAATTTGAACAGCATATTATTGATTCAGAGTGAAATGTCATGGAACAAAAAAGAAAATTTGTTTAAACTTTGAGCAACAGATGCTGCTGTAAAAGTCAGAACATTAAAACTTTGAACAATAGATGGCACTGCAAAAGTCAGAATACACACCCACAGATGTGCAGGACATGGCTGTTCCTCAGTTTGCATCCGAGATGCCCAACGTGACTGTTTACATGAAGGATTATGTGCTACTTGTAAAGCTCTTTCTTTTTAACAGTGTCTGTGTGCCATTAGCCCTGCAGAAGTTCCCAACATGCAAGTGTATGAGAAAAAGTACTGGTCCAATTTCTGCTACGAGTCTGGAGAAAATAATCACAAAACTCAAAAAGGCAGGTTCTTTTGAAGTGCAATATGGCCGAGGCAGAAAAGCAGCAGATACAATGTCTGTCAAACATGTGACACCGCATTGGGAGGGGTCAAGAGGTAATGTGCAAACATGCAGTGGACAAGGAATTGACTGAATGCTGGACATGGTTGCAAGCACGGTGTACAAAATTCCACTAAACAGCCTTCAATGTTATCCATACACCATCTACCCACGTTCAGGTGTTGCTTCCTGCTGACATGCCAACAATACAAACATTGTAACCTGCCAGCATGACAAATGTTACCTACGAACTTTCTTGCTCGCATGAACATGCAAAATGAATTGCCATAGAACATTCTGCGGACAGACAAAACCCATTCTGTCTCCAAGGACATGTCAATACACACAGTTGCAGAACATGGGCAACAGAAAATCTGCACGCACATCAACCAGTACCACTTCGTATTGCAAAGGTGACTGTGTGGTGCATGTATGACAACATCGTTCATCATAGTGCCTTATTTTTTCGAGATGAGTCCTGTGGGTCCTGTTACCTTCACAGTCACTAGTAAATGCTATAGCTTACTGCACACTAATGTCATTCTAACCCTTCAGGAGCATGGATGTCTGTGAGTACGATCATGATCACACAAGACGCTACTCTGCACATTGCACAGACAGTGAAGCAGATGCTGCATTTTGGAAAGGTTAGAATTATCAACTGTCGCTTCCCTTCCAGGTTACCTGATCTTAATACCCATCACTTCTGACTGTGGGGTTACCTGAAAGATGTTGTGTTCAATGCTGCAGTTACGAACATAGCTTAATTGATTGCTTGCATTGTGCAACACATTCTGAACATGACTCCCAAGACATTCTGATCTGTATTGGAACATGTTTTTCCCCGATTTCAGCTTATGGCAGAAAATGGTGAACAGCATATTGAACATGTCTTGTGCCAGTCTCATAACTCCTATAACTGCTAAGCTAGTGCAGTCATGCACACCGAATACTTTGGCTGGTGTAATATGCAACTCAAACCATAGCCATCCTATTGCAATTCATCTGTCATTTGTAGCTAACTCCATTTACATTAAGATGATTACAGTGTAATCTACTGGTAAAATTTTTGTACCTCCCCCCTCCTCCCCCCGACATTTCCTCCTGTTTAAATAATACTAATTTTATATTTAATGTTATACTGAGATTCTGAGCAATGGTTCTCTTTCTACAGTTTTGAAACTGGAACTTAGAATAATGGACACCCCGTATTCATGAAGGTGTTTATCTATTCTCAAAAGGTTTCTTTGATTCACCTATGGGTGGCATCTATCTCTCCCATAGTATTTCATGCTTTTACAGCTTTCCAATTATCCCCTAGCCATTTCAGCTTTGCCATTTAACATTATTTGTCACTATCATTTTTTAGACATCTGTAATTCCTTTGCCTGTTTCATTTAATATTTTTTATGTTTTCTCTTTTATTGAATTAAATTTAATATTTATATTTTGTCTTCTCTTTTGTCTGTTACTCTGCTGCCTTCACTATTTCATCTCTATCCATTTGTCCCCTACAGTATTACTGACTACAAACGCCCCCTCTGAAACTGTACACAACCTGTGGTACCTTCAATTTATCTAGGTCACAGCCACTTAATTCCTCACGTTTCTGCAATTTCTTCAGTTTTAGCCTACAAAAGCAATGAATTACATTATTTCACTGCAGAACTAATAGGCAAATAAACTTGTAGTACTGTGGTGGGTGTTGGCTTTAGATCTACTGTGGCTGTAATAATGCATTCACTATGCCGTACGTAGTAGCTTAGTCACATTCTCTCTCTCTTATTCATTATTAAACCTACTCTTGCATTACCCCCATTTTGCATTATCAACTCTGTACTGACTTCTTCTTTTACAACCGGCAACCAAATTAATGGTGATAACAGACCACACTTCAACCTGTGAATGGCAGATGTGTTTCTCCTAATGACAACATATTCCCACATAGGCCCCACTGGACATCCAAATGGAGACTATTTTATCTCCAAAATATTTTACTCAAGTGGCTTCCATCACCATTAAACCATACAGTAGAACTGCATGTCCTCAGGAAACTTAATGGCTGTAGTTTCCTGTTTATTTCTGATGTTCACAGAACCCATATATACCATGACCACTCCAGTTAATTTTATAAGGACAATTAGCCAATCATCATTGTCTTTGCAGATACTGAAAATGATGCTGCCCCTTTCAGGAATCATGATACTCTAGCCCTTTCACAGATAGCTCTCCAATGTGGCTGCATCTAAGCCTATTTGTATTGTTGAAGCATGGAAAAACACTTCACCACAGCAAGATCCATGATTCACGGGGAGAAACAAAATTTAGATCCACTTAGTTGTGTTCTACAAATAATCCCTAATTTAGGTCCACTTAACCATATTTGTCAGATAATTATCAGTGAATGAATAGAATATTAGATGTAATTATTCAGATACGAATAATTTAGATATGATTCACGGTGTTGTTAAAATTACAAATCAGGAAATAACAATAATTTGAAGTACTGTTAGAATGATCCAGCCAATGTAAATTTGGTTTCCCATACAAGAGTAGTTAATTCGAGTGACTTCACAAGCCAGTTGAGGAATTAGTCAGTCTCAAAAATTCACAGTACACTAATCTACAGAGTGGCGCACATTAAACCTGCCTGAACTGGAATGCGAACGCGCGTGAGTAGCATTACTACACTACTGGCCATTAAAATTGCTACACCATGAAGATAACATGCTACACACAAAATTTAACCGACAGGAAGAAGATGCTGTGATATGCAAATTATTAGCTTTTCATAGCATTCACACAAGGTTGGCGCCAATGGCGACACCTGCAACGTGCTGACGATGAGGAAAGTTTCCAACAGATTTCTCATACACAAACAGCAGATGAAATGTTGTTGTGATGCCTCGTGTAAGGAGGAGAAATGCATATGATCACATTTCCAACTTTGATAAAGGTCATATTGTAGCCTATCGCGATTGCGGTTTATCGTATCGCGACATTGCTGCTCGTGTTGGCCGAGATCTAATGACTGTTTGCAGAATATGGAATCAGTGGGTTCAGGAAGGTAATATAGAACGCCGTGCTGGATCCCAATGGCCTCGTATCACTAGCAGTCAAGATGACAGGCGTCTTATCCACATGGCTGTAACGAATCATGCAGCCACATCTCTATCCCTGAGTCAACAGATGGGGACGTTTGCAAGACAACATTCATCTGCACGAACAGTTCAACGACGTTTGCAGCAGCATGAACTATCAACTCGGAGACCATGGCTGCAATTACCCTTGATGCTGCATCACTGACAGGAGCGCCTCCGATGGTACTCAGTGACAAACCTGGGTGCACAAACGGCAAAACGTAATTTTTTCAGATGAATCCAGGTTCTGTTTACAGCATCATGGTGGTCGCAACTGTGTTTGGTGACATCGCAGTGAAAGCACATTGGAAGTGTGTATTCGTCATCGCCGTACTGGCGTATCACCCGGCGTGATGGTATGGGGTGCCATTGGTTACGGGTCACGGTCACCTCTTGTTCGCACTGAGTGCACTTTGAACAGTGGACATTACATTTCAGATGTGTTACGACCCGTGGATCTACCCTTCATTCGATCCCTGCAAAACCCTACATTTCAGCAGGATAATGCACAACCGCATATTGCAGGTCCTGTACAGGCCTTTCTGGGTACAGAAAATGTTCGACTGCTGTCCTGGCCAGCACATTCTCCAGATCTCTCACCAACTGAAAACGTCTGGTCAATGGTGGCCGAGCAACTGGCTCGGCGCAATATGCCAGTTGCTACTCTTGATGAACTGTGGTATCGTGTTGAAGGTGCATGGGCAGCTGTACCTGTACACGCCATCCAAGCTCTGTTTGGCTCAATGCCCAGGTGTATCAAGGTCGTTATTACGGCCAGACGTGGTTGTTTTGGGTACTGATTTCTCAGGATCTATGCACCCAAATTGCGTGAAAATGTAATCACGAGTCAGTTCTAGTGTAATATATTTGTCCAATGAATACCCGTTTATCATCTGCATTTCTTCTTGGTGTAGCAATTTTAATGGCCAGTAGTGTCACTTTTCAGTTTCTTTGCTATCTTACAACAGCAGTAGTGTGTAAGTAGTTCATACGGAAAGTAATTGTTATAAACCGTGTACTTCATTGTCATGCCTTACTGCACTGAAGAACATGCATTCATTGTTGAAGAATATGTGCAGCTTGAATTCATTAAAGTTGTTCGTGACACTTTTCATGAGAAGTTTCCTGAAAGTAATATTCCTGCAAAATCAATGATTCAGGATCTAGTGAGAAAGTGGTGTTCAACAGGCAGTGTTGTTAATTCAAAGAGAAATAAGGCACTGACTGTACGTACACCTGGAGTTGTGGCAAACGTGACAGCACACACTGAAAGAAGTCCCTACAAGTCAACACTACGATTATCACAGCAATGTGGAATATCTCGCAGGTCCTGTCAATGCATCCTTCATGGCTTAAAAATGAAACATTACCGTGTGAGTGTTGTTCAGCAAATAAAATAAGTAGATATGGGTAAAGTGTACATATTACTGGAACAGGTTGCTGGAAAATGTCGCTGGGGGACATTTTGATCCATTCCTCCTTTTTCCAATGGATGAATCTTGGTTTCATCTGTCGGGTTACATTAATTCACAAAACACAAGACACTGGGCTACAGAGAATCCCCATGGCATACTGCAAAAGCCGTTACATGATTTAAAAATTGGTGAATGGTGTGCTGTATCTGGTAACAGAATTATCGGGCCATTGTTCTTCATTGATACTGTCAATACACATGTTTACTTGCAACTTTACAATGAATTATCGACTCTGTTTACTCCAAATGAAAAATGTTGTGCAAATTTCCATCAAGATGGAGCAACTTTTCATGCGTCAGATTTGTTCTTAGTTGATATACATACTGATTTTACAGAAGAAAGGACCATTAGTATGGGCTTGTGGCCACCCGCTCTCCCGACTTGTCACCATGTGACTTTTACCTCAGAGGATTTCTAAAGGCTAGAGTCTACTGCAGCAATATCAGAACACTTGACACATTAAAAAACAACATGTGTGAAGAAATTTTGAACATTCCTCAAAGAGTACTGAAAAGTGGTTTCCTTAACATGCTTCGACGTGCACGACTTTGCTTGGATGTTGGCGGAGAACATGTTGAACACAGACTTTAAATTCCTTTCTAAAATATGCTTATTAAACTAATAAAAGTAAATCTGCTACTTAAACTATTAATTACATAGTTAATAATGGAACTGTACAATAAAAATGTAAGACAGTGAGTACATTGACTTTCTTCATTCATATTTCTTGAGCGCATAGTCCGGTTTTATGTGCGCCACTCTGTACAAACCACAAGTGAGAACCCTCTTTTAAGTATGACAAATGACAGGAGAGAACTAAACATCTCTACTGTAGACAGGTGATGCAGTTATGTGATCAGAATCTACTTGGGTACTTGATGGTTTGAACTGAAAGTTCTCTTCATCAGGAGTAAATGGCAGAGCTTTACATTTATGAAATATAGTGATGGTGCAGAAAACAAAAAATTTTCACATGATCGGTAGTAAATGAGAGAGGTTTGCATTTATGAAATATAGTGAAGGTACAGTAAACAAAAGATTACTTCATGTGATTTTCATAATGTACTGGCAAGAAACAAGACACAAAGTATCATATATCCTTAAGACTCTAGAACAGTGATGGACAGACTTGCTCATACAGTGAGCTGTGGCCCATCACAGCAAGTCAATTTATTTAACAAATCTAATACAAAACTGTATTCTCAAAAGAACTAGATTGTACAAGGGCCCACTCTCTCCTTTCCAAAAGGAAATGAAGGATGATTCAAAAAGGAAATTACAAGAATGAAAGGTGAGGAGTAATTGTAAGTGAGACAGTATGCAACTCCTGACTACAATAATATACAAGGGAACAAAAGAACAGAAGAAATAGGTGCTAAGTGAAGTTGAGTTTGTATTCATAGAATGTTTATTCATTCTAGGCAATGAGAAGAAAACTGAAGCACATAAATTAATTCCAGGATGTTCAATGAATTTGTGGGCGTACAGAATTTTCTTGAATTTTCTTGCCAATGTAACAGGGAGTAAATGATGTTCAAAATATGTGTAAAATATCAATAATAATAATAATAAATAACAGAGAGGGAAAAGGAGGCCAACAAGCAACATAAGTCAATTTTGTGTGATGAAAGTGCAAAATTAAGAAAGATGTCTCAACTTAAAAATATACTATGAATTTCAACCTGCTTTCTGCAATGACATGGAACTATATAGAATGAATTATTATGTCCAATAAATGCAGTAGCCAAATGAATAAAATTGACTAAAGCCAAGAGGGAGATTGAGTTTAATACAGATGACATTTTCAATGCAGGTGTCTGCAAAGGAGAACTATCATGCAGTTAACATTTGTAACTATTCATCCTCAGTTGTTAGTTCAATACTATTTAACTTGTAGATAAGAATAATTACTAGTGTCCTCTGCAACAAACATTTAATTCAGTTGCAAAAGATGAGTTACATTTATTCTTATTTAGCAGATAAACAGCAGTGAATCTTCAAATTTGAGCATGAGATGTGTTCCTGAATTGTACAGTCAACTGGCACAAATTATATAACTGTATCAAAAGGAAAATTCACCCGGAAAAACTATAAAATTAGGAGGCAGAACTGATGGCCAGGAGGTGATATTTTTAATACTGTTGACAGTGACAAACAAAATTACATGAAATTATCCTGTCTTTCACAAGTATTATTCCCTTCCTTGGGGAGGGAACAGTTGTTGGTTAATGAAGGTTAAGAAAAAGAAAGGTGAGCTACTCCAATCCCAGGGTGAGACAGACTAACTTTTTGTTTATTTAAACAAAAGGGTTTCTGTACATCGGCAAACTGGAAAACAAAAGAATGTGCAGAAAACAGACAAAAGAGAGTCATTATACACTCTGTAATGCCAACTGGAAAGCAGATAAGACTGCAACAAAATTAAAGGTTTAATACTGTTGACAGTGACAACAAAATTACATGAAATTATCCTGTCTTTCACAAGTATTATTCCCTTCCTTGGGGAGGGAATAGTTGTTGGTTGATGAAGGTTAAGAAAAAGAAAGGTGAGCTACTCCAATCCCAGGGTGAGACAGACTAACTTTTTGTTTATTTAAACAAAAGGGTTTCTGACATTGGCAAACTAGAAAACAAAAGAATGTGCAAAAAACAGACAAGAGAGAGTCATTATACACACTGTAATGACGACTGGAAAGCAGATAAGACTGCAACAAAATTAAAGGAGGTTACTAAATGCAGCCTCCCCCCCACAATGGAGGGGTATCTGTTGAGAGAGCAGACAAACGTGTGGTTCCTGAAGAGGGCCAGCAGCCATTTTCAGTAGCTGCACACGCAACAATCTGGATGATTGACTTATCTGGCCCTGTAACATTAACCAAAACGGCCTTCCAGTGGTGGTACTGTGAACAGCTGAAGGCAAGGGGAAACTACAGCTGTAATTTTTCCTGAGGGCATGTAGCTTTACTGCATGGTTAACTGATCATGGTATCCTCTTGGGTAAAATATTCCAGAGGTAAAATAGTGCCCCATTTGAGTCTCTGGGTGGGGACTGCTCAGGAGGATGTCGTTATCAGGAGAAACAAAACTACAGTTCTACAGATCCGAGTGTGGAGTATCAGATCCCTTAATCGGCAGGTAGGTTAGAAAATTTAAAAAGGGAAATGGATAGGTTAAAGTTAGATATAGTGGAAATTAGTGAAGTTCAGTGGCAGGAGGAACAAGACATACAGTCAGGTGAATAAAGGGTTATAAATACAAAATCAAATAGGGGTAATGCAGGAGTAGGTTAATAATGAATAAAGAAAAAGGACTGCGGGTAAGCTACTACAAACAGCATAGTGAACGCATTATTGTAGCCAAGATGGACAAAAAGCCCATGCCTAACACAGTGGTACAAGTTTACACGTCAACTAGCTCTGCAAATGATGAAGAGATTGAAGAAATGTACGATGAGATGAGAGAAATTGTTTGGATAGTGAAGGGAAATGAAAATTTAATAGTCATGGGGGACTGGAATTTGATAGTAGGAAAAGAAGGAAAAGTAATATGTGAATATGGACTGGTGGTAAGGAATGAAAGAGGAAGTCACCTGGTAGAATTTTGCACAGAGCTTAACTTGACCATAGCTAACACTTGGTTTAAGAATCATAAAAGAAGGTTGTATATGTGGAAGAGATCTGGAGACACTGGAAGGTTTCAGAAAGATTATATAATGGTAAGAGAGAGGTTTAGGAACCAGGTTTTAAATTGTAAGACATTTCCAGGGCAGACGCAGATTCTGACCACAATCTATTGGTTATGAACTGCAGAGTAAAACTGAAGAAACTGCAAAAACGTAAGAATTTAAGGAGATAGAACCTGGATAAACTGAAAGAACCAGAGGTTATATAGAGTTTCAGAGAGAGCATTAGGGAATGACTAACAAGAACAGAGGAAATAAATACAGTTCAAGAAGAATGGATAGCTTCGAAAGATGAAATACTGAAGGCAGCAGAGGATCAAGCAGGTAAAAAGAGAAGGACTAGTAAAAATCCTTGGGTAACAGAAGAATTGGTGAAAGGAGAAAATATAAAAATTCAATAAATGAAGCAGGCAAAATGAAATACAAATGTCTCAAAAATTAGATCAACAGGAAGTGCGAAATGGCTAAGCAGAGATGGCTAGAGGACAAATGTAAGGATGTGGAGGCATACGAGGTCTGTCTAAAAAGCATCCCGCGCAAAATAGAGATGATAGCATGACACCACATTACTCAGTAAAGTTGGTTGTTTTGGGGAAGGAGACCAGACAGCGAGGTCATCGGTCTCATCGGATTAGGGAAGGACAGGGAAGGAAGCCGGCCGTGCCCTTTCAAAGGAACCATCCTGGCATTTGCCTGGAGCGATTTAGGGAAATCACAGAAAACCTAAATCAGGATGGCCGGATGCGGGATTGAACCGTCGTCCTCCCGAATGCGAGTCCAGTGTCTAACCATTGCGCCACCTCGCTTGGTTTACTCAGTAAAGGAAGAGACATTTATGTGCATGCGTGAATTTTGTCCCCACCTTCCAGCACATCAGTCACTGCCTGGCGTTCACGGAGTGAGGTGCTACACAACGTGTTCATCGGATTACCGATCTTCCAAGATGACTAAATGTGTTGAGCCCAGATACTGCATCAAATTTTGTCAAAAGCTTGATGATTCTCAAAGCAAAACAATTTGTAAGATTCAGCAGGTGTTTGGAGAAGATGCGATGGGTGTAACACCAATTAATGAGTGGATCAACTGATTCAAAAAATGACCGCACATTAATGGAGAGCGTCCAGCATTCCGGCAGAACCGAAACTGCTCGGCGTGCTGCTGTAGCTGAGAGGGTGTAAAATTTGGTGATGGCAGATTGTCGTTTGACCATGCGGGAGATTGTCCAAGAAGTTTGAGTGAGTTAAGATTCTGCACATGCAATTTTGCGTGATTATTTGAACATGCACTGAGTGGCTGCGAAATTTGTGCCAAGTTGTTGTCCTCGGAACAAGAAGACCTCCATTTGGACATTGCATAGGACCTTCTGGACACCACCAACACTGTTCCTGGGTTTCTGAACACCATGATAACTGGAGATGAGTCATAGGAGTACAGGTACGACCCAGAAACAAAGATACGGTCATTCCATTGGAAGTATTTCGAGTGTCTAAGACCGAAAAAAAGTGTGACAGGTGTGAAGCAAAATCAAGGTGATGCTGACTGTCTTCTTTGATGTCAGTGGAACTGTACATCACAAATACACACTGAAGGGCAAGCAGTGACAAAGGTGTTATATCAAGATATTCTCCGGCGACTCCGTGATACAGTTCGGTGCAAAATACCAGACATGTAGACGGCGAAAAACTGACAACTGCATCACGACATCGCCCCCACACATTCATCCCACTTGATCCAAAATTTATTGGCCAAACATGGAATTACAGCCGTTCGCCAACCTCCCTACTCTCCAGACATGGCTCCTTGCAACTTCTGGTTGTTTCCTAAATTGAAGACGCCAATGAAAGGATCCCGTTTTGAGAGTAGAAAAGAGATAATGCAGAACACGATGACTGAGCTAAACTCCATGCCAAAAGAAGACTTCGAGAGGTGTTTCCAGTAATGGAAGGATCAGTGGGCTAAGTGTGTGCAAGCACAAGGAATGTACTTTGAAGAGGGTTGTGGTCCCAATCCCGTCAGGTATTCAAAATATTTTTCCTGGCCAAAGGTCAGATACTTTTTAGACAGGCCTCGTATATCTCTGAGGGTAAGATAGATACTGCCTACAGGAAAATTAAAGAGACCTTTGGAGACAAGAAAGCCACTTGTATGAATATCAAGAGCTCAGATGGAAAACCAGTTCTAAGCAAAGAAGGGGAAGCAGAAAGGTGAAAGGAGTATATAGAGGATCTATATAAGGGTGATGTACTTGAGGGCAATATAATGGAAATGGAAGAGGATGTAGGTGAAGATGAAATAAGAGGTATGATACTGTGTGTAGAGTTTGACAGAGCACGGGAAAACTTAAGTCAAAACAAGTTCCTCGGGAGTAGACAACATTCCATTAGAGCTACTGATAGCCTTGGGAGAGCCAGTCCTGAGAAAACTCTACCATTTGGTGAGCAAGAGGTATGAGACAGACAAAATACACTCACATTTCAAGAAGAATATAATAATTCCAGTCCCAAAGAAAGCAGGTGTTGACAGATGTGAAAATTACCTATCTATCAGTTTAATGAGTCACAAATGCAAAATACTGACATGAATTCTTTACAGACAATTGGAAAAACTGGTAGAAGCTGACCTTGGGGAAGATCAGTTTGGATTTTGTAGAAATGTTGAAACACACGAGGCACATGAGGATTGTAGTATATTCTGAGAACCATCACTTAAAGCCAGTTCTTGAAACTTTGTTAACAGACTTTCTTGGGATAGTTTACCTCTATCTTCAAGTCATTCAGTTCAGTTCCTTTAGTATTTTCGTAACACCCTTTAGTGGATCAAACAAACCTATCATTATTCGTGCTGTCCTTCTCTGTACACATTCAGTATCCCATTAGTCCTATTTGGCAACATGTGAGCAATATTCTAGAACCGATCACATGATTGATTTGTAGCCAGCCTCCTTTGTAGACTGATCACACTTCCCAAAAGTTCTACCAATAAATTGAAGTCTACCACCTGATTTACTCATGACTGAGCCTATGTGATCATTCCAGTTCATACCTCTACAAAGTGTTACACCCAGATATTTGTATGAGTTCACCAATTCCAACTGTGACACATTGACATTATAGTCATAGGATACTATGATTTTTCATTTTATTGAGTGCACCATTTTACATTTCTAAACATTTATAAAAGTTGCCAATCTTTGCACCACTTTGAAATCTTATAAAGATCTGACTGAATATTTATGCAACTTCTTACAGACAGCATTACAGATGAATGCATCATCTGCAGAAAGCCTGATGTTACTATTAATGTTGTCTACAAGGTCCAAATACACTTCCCTGGGGCACACCTGAAGTTCTACATCTGACAATGTTTCTCCATCTGAGATAACATGCCACATCCTCCCTACCAAAAAGGCCTCAGTACAGTCAAACATTTCACTTGATACACCCTATGCTTGTACTTTTTGACAATAAGCACAGGTGTGGTAGTGAGTCAAATGCTTTTTGGAAATCAAGAAATGCTGTATCTATCTGATTGCATTGATCCAAAGCCATCAGTATGTCACATGAGAAAAGTGTGAGTCGTGTTTCCCATGTTCAATGCTTGTTGGCGTTGAGGGAGTCATACTGTTCAAGGAATCTCACTTTGTTTGAGCTCAAAATATATTCTACAACAAACCAGTGTGGAGGATATTGCATGGTAGTTTCGAGGATCACCTCTGCTACCCTTCTTGTAGACACGGTGTGAGCTGTGTTTTTTTCTAGGAACTGGGAACACTTTTTTGTTTGAGGGATCTACGATAGGGTATAGTTAAAAGATGGTCTAAGCTCAGCCACAAATTCAGTATAGAATCAGACAGGGGTTCCATCAGGCTCTGGAGCTTTATTCAATTTTAACACTTTCAGCTGTTTCTCAACACCACTGACACTAATTCTGATATCATCATCTTTTCAGTGATACAAGGTTTAAATTGGGACAATTCACCAGCATTTTCATTTGTAAGGGAACCTTTCAGATTGTAGTTAAACATTTCAACTTTTGCTTTGTTCCCCTCAGTTTCAGTTCCTGTCTCATTTGCTAGGGACTGGACACTAACTTTAGTGCCACTAAGAGCCTTTACATACTACCAGAATTTCTTTTGGTTTTGTGAAATATCATTTGACAAAATTCTGCTAGAGTAGTCACTGAAGACATCAAGCATTGCTCTCTTGGCAGCCAAGCATGTTTCATTCAGCATATCTCTAACTACATCCTTTGTTTTGTTTTAAAACTACTCTGGAATAATCTCTGTTTCCTTAGAAGTTTCTTTACAGTGGCTGCAGACCATTAAGAACTGTTCTACTAGATCCATATCCATCCAGCGTATGGTCAACTACTTTTTTAAACTTGAGGGAATGTGGTATAGTTGTAGGTAAACAACTAGAATTCTCTCATATACAGATTTATTCACACTTAGCGTCTACACAGATACAAGTCCGGAGGCTAACTGCCGTTAGCGTCCAACATGCTCTCCCAAGGCCCTCTCCTTGAAGATAGCACACTTACGCTCAGAACAAATATCCATTATTATGGCGCTCTACGCCACATAGCCCCCCCCCCCCCCCCCCTGCGCAGTATGGAGTACGTCCCTGTGAATGGGGGGGTGAGAAGTTAGGAAGGTAACGCACAGTTCTTCTGCGTCAGGCGGAAGAGGTCGACTGGTAGGAGACCGGGTGATGAAGCCCGGTATGTCAACAGTGAAGTCAGCAAGCGACGCCGGCGGCTGAAGACGACGTCCCGTCCTGGAGTGAAGGTGTAGCACTTCGTCAGCCGGCAGGCAGAGAATCACCTTGCCAGAAGGCCTAACAAAGGCACGCAAATTGCCACACACAGCACTTCTGCTCAATTTAAAGCGGCGCACCACACGAGATTCTGCACTTCCTCCCTCAATATTGTCACACGCGAGTACCACACACACTGTATCGCCATCTACGACAACAGATAATTTATGTATGTCATCAGGGTGCACATGTGTTGTGAATTCTTGGATGGCACCTGTACGAGCAATGATAGGGAGGCAGGGAGGTGTGGGAAAGCCATGGCAGGGGGAAGCATCTGCCAAGATGGGGGTGGCAGGTGCACTAGACTGTGCAGGAGACAACCTCGGGCGATCAGCTGACAGATGAGGGAGTGTGACCGAAGGCAACGAGGAGCCAGCGTGAGTTGAACGGCGTGACAAAGAGCTGTCGGGGTCACCAGTGAGGGAATATGGTATATTTGTAGGAAAACAACTAGAATTCTCTCATATACAGATTTATTCACACTTAGCGTCTACACAGATTCAAGTCCGGAGGCTAACTGCCGTTAGCGTCCAACATGCTCTCCCAAAGCCCTCTTCTCGAAGATAGCACACTTACGCACAGAACAAATATCGATTTTTATGGCGCTCTACGCCACAAACTTAAGCCATAGTTCATCAACATTCTCCTGCCCTGTGTGAAAGTTTCAAGTTCCTCAATGAGATATGATTCTACTGATTTTTTGATCTAGTTTACTGAACATCTACATTGTTCTACTTGTTCTTGTCGTCCTTTGTATTTTGGTGACCAATGTTGCCACAGATGTGTCATGGTCACTGATACCAGTTTCAATGTAGACATCCTCAAAGAGGTCAGGTCTTTTTGTTGCCATCAGATCCAATACATTTCCATCATGAGTGGGATTCCTTACTATCTATTCCAAGCAGTTTTCAGCTAAGGCATTTAGTAATGTTTCTCTGCCTGTCTTATCATGAACAAAACTGTAATTTTCTCAATTAATTGTTGTATGATTAAAGTCTCCAGCAATGATTACGGTATGAATGGGGAACCTACAAACAAGTGAACTGAGATTTAATTCTTGGATACACTGGTAGATGGGTCTGGTCGTCAACAGAAGAATCCGGTTATCATTTTATTTCCACCCCTGATAGTGAGTCTTGCCCAAACAATCACACTTGTAGCTTCAGCTTCTATATGGGCAGATATGAGCTTCTTGTCTAATGTGACTAATACATCACTTCCATTTCTCATTTGCATATCCTTTTAATATACTCTTAAATTTCTCCCAAATCTCTTACAGCTATCAGTTACAGGTTTCAATCAGCTTTCTGTACCTAGTATTATGTGAGCATCATTGCTTTTCAGGAGTACTTGAAACCCCAGAAATTTGTTGGATATGCCTCAGCACTTAATCTTTAGGATTTTAGTTTTTGCCAGCTGTGGGAGGCAATTCTTTCAGTCTTACACTGATACTTCTGAGATTTCTACAGCTGTCTGGATTGGAAGGAGAGGCACAAAACTCTTGTGTGCATCTGACACCTGGTCAGCTACCTGAGTAGTATCCTCTGATGTCTAGTGCACAGAACCTTCGAGGACTCTGATTCAGTCCTTCCATTCAACTCAGAACCAAATGGCCCCAACCAGTTCTTGGAACAATGCTGCAAATTTTAAGCTTTGTTGAAACTACACGCAGAAGCCTGGTCGTCTCAACCTTCTCTGCAACTCGCTGAGATGACCCATGTATGACCTTGGAGCCCAGACAACAGCTATAATTTGTTCCAATGTGCACCAGAATCTGCAGCTGTTCCCTCAATGGCTGCTGGAATAGCCTCTCCAACATGTTGAACGAGGCTCCCAGGCATACACACTGAGTGCACTTGGTGTCCTTTCCTGTCCCTTGCCACTCTCTCCCTAAGCGGTGTCATTGTTCACCACACATTTGAACTGCAGACGATTAACAAATCCCTACCCTTTTGCATTTACCTCCAGTTGACACCAGAGAAAACATATTTCCCCAAAACTGGTGAAGTGAGACCCACTGACTCAGTTTCAGATTCAGTGAAAGACAACACCTAAAACTTGTTGGTTGTGGGGACCAGTACAAGTCCCTAAATTCTCCCTGGTTCCCAGCCACTCTGTACAGGACACCTAGATCTACCAATGATGTATCACTTGCAGATACATGTCCCACAGGAGAGAATAGTACTTGGGGTACCTCTGGTACTGGTATCACAAGTACACGACCCTTAAGAGCACTTCCAACATACTGATTCACAGCAGCTGCCACGTGTCTGACAGTAGTCAGGGCAACTTCCAGCTGCTTACAAAGAACAATCAACTAATCCTGTGTTTGAGAACAGCATTCACAGTGGGGCTGCATTTTGACAGAGAAATGTATTACAGGACAGTGAACAAACAACATAAAATTTACAATGAAATGCAGATAATCCATAGGGCTATTTCTCTTTAAAGGAAAACTAGATGTAACACAATATGTTAGGATATGTGCTACAGCAACTAAATCACAAATGCCGGTTTACTACCAACTGCTCATAGATTATGTGAAGTACAATGGCAGCTTCTGAAAATTCTCAAAAGCACATATTTACTTGTGTTCATATAAAATTAAATTCAGGGGTGATGTATTCTCTGGCAGAACTGTGAACTACAAATGCTAATTTGCTATGAAATAAGTTATGTACACAAAACATTCCTACTGGTAACTTATGAAAATAGAGTTTTATAAGTGTATCAAAATTTTTAAACTAAGCTATTTCTCACATAACTGTACAATGAAATTAGAGAACGACTGTTTTGAATAAGGATAGGCCCATTATTTTCAAAAAGTTTAAATAGCACAATTAAGTTTAAGCCTATGACTGACATTAACAGTACGAGTTTATCGTGGCACTCACAAATGTTTAAAATTTCACAATGTATCACAATACAAATGGTTATTGATATAGTAAGTGAAAAAGTATGCAGAAGCAATGCAAACAGTAAAATATATAAATCTAGAACTTCAAATCCACACATGACTCTTATACATGTGATCTCAAACAGAGGAAAACTCTGAATTGACTTTTACATATAAATAAATGTGCATATTGCATGAATTTTTCACTTAGCTTTCTTAATAAGTGTTTCAAAAAACAGTTTTCTTTCTTCTCTTTTATTAGATTTCAATATTGTTTTTGAGAGAGATACAAGTACATTGACATAAACATAACGAAAGGCTTTAACAGGCTAGCATCTTGGAGAGAAATGTCTTGGTAAAGCCTTTTTTTAGGTACAAGAAGATACCAAAAGTTCCCATCTTTTACATGTTCCAATCACATTAATGTGGTCACTGCCTATTTTCAACATCAACATCCAATAATCACTCACAGACAGCAGGTGCCAGCAGTAGCAGTGAAGGTATATAAAGCGTGTTAGTGGGATGCAGGAAACAGTGCAGACATTGGCGTGATGCTGAAGCGGAGCAACTTATCTGACATTCAAAACGGCACAATCATCAGCTTTTAGGCCAAGGGTGGAAGCACTTCCAAAACAGCTAAGTTTGTGAACTGTGTATGTGCTGTTGCAATTAAAGTATACTTTGCACAGCAAAATGAGATGACAGGGTTGAATAATGGATGTGGAGGTGTGTACGGGCGAACAGATGGGCACCTCTTGAGCAACTGACTGCCCAGATGAACAAAGAGGCTACTAACAGCATCTCCTAAATAACTGTTCAGCAATAATTGCTGCATACAGGATTCCGTGGAAGGTGCCTGATTCATGCACCCACACTGACTGCTGTTCATTGGCAACAAAGGCTTGAATTTTCATGCTAATTCTGCAACTGGATATCTGCTGATAGGTGGCATTTTCAGATGAATCCCGTTTTATGTCCCATCAGAGAGTTGGCCACTGGCATGTACGGCATGAAACATCTGAAAGCAGACACCCTGCCACAACTGCACCAACATTACAGTTTTGGGGAATATTTTCGTGGTACTCCTTGGGTGATTCCATCTTTCTAGAAGGCACAGATGATCAACACAGGTATGCATCGATCTGTGCTGTGTTATGAAAGGATCTGACATATTGAATTCCATATGCAGCATCACATAAGACGAGATGTAAATTATGTTCTGCACAATGCACACATTTTGTAGTTATTTTTATTTGCTGAGTTCTCAGTTTAACACCTTTGTAGATGCCCATCATTCTGCATAACCATCTTAATCCAGACCATGGCATTTGGTTAAAGTGAATCCTTTTTCATCTATTGCACTTAGTATTTCCTCTTCTGTACCTAATGTATGTTGATCTTTTATTTCATGAAAACCTCAAAAGGTTCCCTTTACCTCATATCACAAGGCTTTCCAGTGATACCATGTGAAACCGTAACGTTTCTGCATGTCTGATTTAACTGATGACTTTTTATAATGTCCTGTATTGTATCTGTAATAATATAAAATAATGGGGAAGCTTTAAAATGTCATTAATAATTTCTTTTCCAACTGCACAGACTAGGACACTTATTAACTCCTTTTGAATTGAAGGCCTATGGTGCTTTTGTGTATATTTTGGTTTATTTATGAGCTTGCATAATACCGGTTTGTATTTGGAGAGAAGTCCGATAATCAATAAATAGTTCCCATTGTTTCGTTTTCTAGTTTCCTTCCTGTGTTGCTGAACAGCTACATTACTGGATGCTATTGCTAATGTCACATTCACAGCATGCTTGAGGACCTGTTTCCATATCTTCTCACTTTTCTTTAGTTCTGAATTCATTATGTACATCAACTATGTTTTTCTTACACTATGAATTGAAAACAATGCACATGCTTAAACGTACTAGCTAGTTTCATGTCATATTGCACTTTTGCTTAGCCACCTTCTATTTCAAACAAACCCTTCCCTCAGAGCTGATGACGGTTTCAGTCCTCCGAAGAGACAACATCGTTTACAGTAATCGGAGTTATTTTTAAAAGAATAACACAACTATACCCTTCAAATTCTACGTTCTGTCAATATAAACTTTTCATAATGTTTAGTGGATAAGGACCTGTTTTCCTGCTTAGCATCTTTGGGGAATGGATCCACTGGTTGGTGACGATTTTGTCTAACAAAGAATTTTTTAGTTTCATCATCTACGTCCTACTGATAATCTGTGAGACTATTGAACAGTCTGTGATATTAATAGGCCAAATAATATTTGTGGAGATTTTGTTACCATCTTCTTTTTCGATTTCACAATTGCTGTTATCACTTTTTGCTTCGAACACTCACCTGTGACTCTGCAAATTTTTGTAACCATTGACCTTGCACTAGCTGCGAAAGAGAAAAAATTACTTGTTTTCATGAATTTGTTTGTTTCTTTTTCTAATTCTTGCTTCTTCTTTCCTTTTTGTGCATCACTTAACATTAAAAGGTTTCATTTTTCTACAAAAATACACTGGTAAATATAAAAAAATGTAAATGTCAAATTAAAAAAAAAATCACTGTGCTTCAGTAGCATGTGTTCCAGTGTTTGCTGATGGTGACATTAATATGGGGGCCTTAGAGCATTATTTTGCTCCAAAGAGTCACTTTCTTGAATTAAGTTTCAGTCGAACTTGTTGGAGACACTTAAGAACTGCCCTCAGTCTTTTTATATGTTCATCAAATGTCTCTGAGAACACTATAATGTCGTCTAAATAACAAACACACATTGTTCACTTCAGGTGACTAAGAAGATTATCCATTATCCATTCAAAAGTTGCTGGGGCATTAGACAAACCAATCGGCATTACCTTAAACTCATACAGGCCTTCATGGGAAATGAATGCAATTTTCTCACGATCAGCCTCATCTACTTCAGTTTGCCAGTATCCAGAGTACATGTCCATGGTTGAGAAATAGTGAATTGTCAATTCTTGGCAGAGGGTAAACATCCTTTTTAGTTATCTTATTAAGCTTCCTGTAACCAACACAAAAGTGCCAACTGCCATCCTTCTTCCTGATGAGGACCACTGATGACGACCATGGGCTCTGCAAAGGCTGAATGATGTCATTCTCCATCATTTTCTCTATCTCATCACGAATTATTCGACGTTCCGTAGCTGTCACACGGTATGCTCTCTGGCTAATTGGTTGATGGTCTCCAGGGCTAATCCGGTACTTCATCGTTGATTTGTCTAATTTGCTCCTCACCTGTGGATTGAAGCATTCAGGCAACTCTTGAAGAATGGCATGTAGCTTCTTCTGTTGTTCCTTAGTGAGATTTGGTGATAGTCGAGCTAGATCTTTTCTCGTAATGGTAGCACTAATTTCTCCCACAGACAGCGCTTGCTATGCATATGCGTCTTGGAAGGCTCAGCAGTTCTCGACGACAATTAACTATCCACAATTCACTGAATCTGTTCTTAAATGAGATGACAAAGGCTGGATGACCAAGTTATTCTTCAGTGGTATGCTTCTCTTACATTGCACTACAAGATCCACGGATTGATGCATGGCACAACACATGACAGTACCTTTCTAGCACTGACTGCAGGAATGATCACTTCATCCAGTACACAGTCTCCACACACTCAGATGCGCATCTTCCTGTCCACAGTATCTCATCTTGTCTAGCATAATCTTCAAGCAACCACAATCTATAATTGCCTGAGAAGCTTTCAAAAAGTTCCATCCGAGAATGACATCATGACTACACTCTTCTAAGATGATGAATTCTAAGGGCTGTGTATGCCCACTTACACCCACACGAATAGTACATCGTCCTGTAGGTTTTACATATTTCCCATTAGCCACCTTCAGCAGAGATGTTTTGTTGTTGACGAATACGGTTTTCTGCAACTGGCGATGTTACTGCTCCAAAATGACTGAATATGATGCTCCAGAGTCCACAAGAGCTTGGGCTGGTCGGCCATCCATGAGGATATCGATGTAGTTTCCTATCATTTTTGTAGTGATTGACGAGGGAGGGTTTTTCTCTTCGGCAGCCTCACCACCAAGAAAGGTCGCACCCTTTAGTTTTCCCGGTTGCGGTGGCTAGGTGATTGGCTGGAGCTTCTAAATGGCGATGGAGACCTTGATTGACATGTTGAGGAGCATCCTCTCCAGCAGTTAGTTTGCGGCGATGGTGACCTACGTCATCCTGCACCCACATCTTGTTCATATTCGTCGTCCCAGAGTTGGCGTCAGCTAAGATCAGTCTGCTGTCTTCTGGTGCGAGCATCATCAAATATCCACCAACTTTCTCAAAAATAGTGCACCACATGTCCCGGTCGTCCACAGTGGAAACATAATGCTTGGTTATCTTGGGTCTTCCAGATGCCAGTCTTCCTTGGTGCCCAAACAGGTTCCCTATGCGGCATTGTAAAAACTTAACTCCACCTGGGTCTCAACTTTTTTACCATTTTAAAGGGAAATGGAGGACAAGAGATTGGGTTCAATGTCTTTTCCACTTCCTCCTTTATGACCCCTTGAAGCATCTCAGTTTTTTGCTTGCCGTGCAATCCAAGTGCCTTCTGAACTTCCTCTCTCACTATCGGATGAAGAACACTTGTGAAATCAGTTGCTTCCTCCATCATAGACATCGATACCATGTTTGGAAGCTGTTCAAACTTCATGCGTGTAATTCTTTTTTGATGCATTGTCTCGATATACTGGCACCATTTTCTGAAGTCGTATGCTGTCGAAACCACCTTCAGGAGTAGGGCTTGATACATGTCCTCAGCAACACCCTTCATGAGATGTGCAACCTTATCTTCCACCTTCATTCTAGGATCCACTATTTTACACAGCTCCAAGACATCTTGAATGTAGGATGCTGTAGTTTGTCCTGGACGCTGTGCCCTGCACTTTAATTTTTCTTCAGCCTTGCACTTCTGCCATCTTGTGTCACCGAAATACTTGCGCAGCTCCACCTGGAATACTTCCCAGCTTGTGAACTTCTCCTTGTTGTTCTCATACCATTGCTTGGTAGTGACCTCCAAGTAGAAAAATACGTTAGCCAAACACACCGTGTCAACCCATTTGTTAAATCTGGCTGTACACTCATATACCTACAGCCACTTGCTTGGATCTTGGCCATTGTCACCAGAGAAACCAGAAGGCACTTAACGAAGGTTTAGTCAGCACTTGCACATACAAGAGCGCGGAGCGAACTGCCTCTGGCCAGAACACATACAGAACATTCCAGCACAATGATTCTTCACATTTGTGGATACTTCTAGAATGTACTTGAACTGAATACAGTTTCGAACTCACAACCCTCCATGCAACAGTTTAGTATCATAACCACTAACCACCACACCACAGTGCTACTCAGATTCTTCTGCAACAATATATATATGGTACAATCTAACTTCCATACCATATCAGTGCAGTAATGTGTTCATTGTAAATAAGTATTGTCGTAGTTCTATTATATGTTTATTACCTTACAAATAAAAAATACATTTTCTTTTAAATTTTAAATTCAGTGCATTAATGTGATCTCAGTAAATGAGAGTTGTAAAATGATACTTTCATAATTCATAAAAAAGAGACAGTGATCATTCCACTTGGGAGCTGTGGAAGGAACATTAGCTTATATGTTTTAGTTGTAATATTTGGCATGTATTATTGTTTTTCTGACATATTCTCGATCCTGGAGGACCTCCTCACTACTGATCAATTGGAATGAAAGTAAATATAATCTAATCTAAAATGTAAAAGAACCAAGAGGGAACACATGTCAGGAAAGTCAACAAAATTGTGTGTGCCAATCAAAGACAGGCTGTCTGACAGATTGCAGAAGAATGTAACATTTCAGTTGGATCATGTCATCAAATCCTGACACAGGGTCTTGGAATGCATAACATTGCCGCCAAGTTTGTCCCACGGCTCATGAGTCACTCATGACTGTACTGCCTCATCCTCCATACTGTCTAGAACTGGCTCCCGCAGACATATTTTTCTTTCTAAAGTTGAAAACCCTGTTTAAAGGACAAAGGTTTGCAATGGTAGATGAGATAAAAGAAACTTCACACACGGCGCTTCATGCGAAACATCAAGAGGCATACAAATGACTGCTCTGGGAAGTGGAAACGGAGTTGGGAGTGGTGTATCAATTGTGGTGAAGAGTAGTTTGAAGGAGACCTTGCACAATAAGTGAAAGGTAAGCATAGAAAAAAATAGGTGGACAAAGTTCCAGATTTTTTTGAGTATACCTCTTAGTTACATTACATGAAACAGCTAAGCATTGTGCTATTGCCTCTATGAATGCTGCTGTCAATGAGGCAACTGAAATTAATGATAATTCTATAGATTTGCTGTGGCTTCAATGGGACATGGCAGCATAGATGGGATACAAGTCTGAATGATTTAGTAACTGTAACAAACATGGATAACGGCACAGTGCTAGATGTAGAGCTACTGAGTAAGTACTGTCATAAATGTACATTTACAAAGGGTAAAGAAAAGCTTAAATATAAAAGAAAGTTCTGAATGTATTGTGCATTTTGAAGGGTCCAGTGCAAACATGGAAGCTTCAGGTGCAGTAAACGTGTTTTCCAGTTCAGGTGATATGTCTGGGGTAAGGTATGTAAAATATGTAGGGGATGGAGATAAAAAAGAGCTTCAAGAGCATGGTAGAAGCGAAGCCATATAAAGATATCAGTATGGAAAAGTTGGAATGTATTGGGCATACCCAGAAAAGAATGGAAACCCACCTTCACAAGGTGAGGAAAGATATGAAAGGCATACAACTGCCAGATGGAAAACCACTGTTTCAGACAGGTAGGCTCACAGGCAAGGTTTTAGACAATTTACGGAACAATTATGGCATGGCAATTACAAGGGATTGTGACAGTTATATGAAAATGTAGCAGGGTATCTGGACAATTTATTTTCATAAAGTATCAAATGACAAGGAGCCTTGTCATGCCTTGTGCCCAAAAGGACCAATGGTACAAATGCAACCACGCACTATCATCTGATGAACAGTGTAGTCATAGGCACTCACTACCTGTTGAAGTATGCAATGAAATTAAGCCCATTTTTAGGAGTTTGACAGATCAAAACCTGTCACAGAAGAGTTTGCATGGAAAAACTAAATGAATCATTTAACAGTGTCATATGGTCTACAATTCCTAAAGCAGTATTTGTATGTAAGGACATGCTGAATTTGTGTGTTTATGATTCAGTTCTTTCATTTAATGATGGCAATGTGGGGATAGTTAGACTTCTTCAAAAGTAAGGCACACAACCTGGAGAAAATATGGCAATGCCATGTTCTGAGTTGGATGCTGTTTGTGTGAAGAAAGCAGATTATGAAGTGACTGTGATAGCTTGGAATGCAAGAGTGCACACAAGGAATACTAGGAGGACGAGGGAGGATGAAGAAAATGCAGATGACCCATGATATGGTGTTGGGAAACATTTAGGTACATTTTTCTCAGGAACTTACTATTGTAGAACAGTAAAACTTCAACATTTAACAGAAACTGTGCTGGGCATCATTGATGAATTTTTTAAAGAAAGTAACTTTAATATTTCAGAAATTATGAATTAATAAAACTGAAATATTTGGAAACTTTTTACAACTTGCAAAACGTTTTCTAAAAATGAATTATGAAAGATACTTATGTACAAAAATAGGTCAAGGGAGGGAAAACCTTCCTCTGCCAGGTATTTTATAACATTATCATGAACAGTTTTTGAGAAAAATGGATCTAAAATTGACAAATTTAACATTATGGTTATACAAGGTACAATCTACCCTTAAGGAAGGTTTGGGAGCAAGGATGACATAAAAGGTGGACTAGATCATGCAAAGAGGGCACTCCTGGCTGAGAGAAGTCCACTGGTATCAAACACAGGCCTTAATTTCAGGAAGAAATTTCTGAGAATGTATTTTTGGAGCACAGCTTTGTATAGTAGTGAATCATGGATGGAGGAAAAAAAACAGCACAAAAGAGAATTAAAGAGTTTGAGATGAGGTGCTATAGAAGAATGTTGAAAATTAGATAGGCTCATAAGATAAGGAATTAGGAGGTTTTCTATGGAATTGGCAATGAAAGGAACATATGGGAAACAATGGCAAGAAGAAGAGACAGAATGATACAACACATGAAGGAAGAATACCAATGGTACTAGAGGTGAATATAGGAGCTTCTCTGAAATGACAAAGTTAACGCAGGCAGGTTGCATATATATGGGTCCTTACCAAGTAGGATGAGAGAGAATGTCAAAAAAGTTCAAAGAAGGGCATCTTGTTTTGTATTATTGCAATGTAGGGGAGAGAGTGTCATGGATATGGTAAACTAACTGGGCTGGCAGGGATAAAGAAAAGATGTTTTTCTTGAGGTAAGACCTTTCCATGAAATTTCAAACACTAACTTCTCCTCTAAACACAAAAATTAATTGTTGATACCCACCTACATAGTAAGAAATGATCACTGTTAATTAATAACAGAAATCAGAGCTCACACATCAAGAGTCGAGTGTTAGTTTCTCCCACACTCTGCTTAAGAGTGGAACAGTAGAGAAATAGTCTGAATGTGGTCTGATGAACCCTCTGCCAGGCTCTTAAAGTCATCATCTGTCATACGGTACACACATGCAATACATTTATAATATGCTATGGGCACCACTGCATTAAAAAAATAAATAGCCTAAATATTAATATCAGCTTTTTAATCTACTCCACCACTGTGGCATTAGCATTCATAAAATCATTCCATGTGCCCTTGTAGCATCATAGGAGGCATTCCTCTCTTATATATCAATCAATGTTCTCTTATATGTCTGATAGATTGTTTCAGTCTACCACAGTCACAACTCAAGAGACTCCACAATACACCATTTATAGAGAGTGTCAGGGCACTTTATTTGACCCATACTTTCCTGTCCAGTTCGACACCCACAGTATCACACTTATATTTCTCGAAACTATTTTCGTTCTTGGTAATTTCCAATGCGCTGGCAGTTCTTGTTCCAGAGATCTCTTACTTTCGTGTTACTTGGAGACAGCTTTTCAGCATATAATACTGGCAGGTGTCTTGAACAAAGTCTACTTCTTCGCAAGAAAGTTGTATCATGACGAATGGTTCTATATTCTGTATATCCCCCCAATGAACCATGGAACTTGCCGTTGGTGGGGAGGCTTGCATGCCTCAGTGATACAGATAGCTGTATAGTGCGTGCAACCACAACGGAGGGGTATCTGTTGAGAGGCCAGACAAATGCGTGGTTCCTGAAGAGGGGCAGCAGCCTTTTCAGTAGTTGCAGGGGCAACAATTTGGATGATTGACTGATCTGGCCTTGTAAAATTAACCAAAACAGCCTTCCAGTGCTGGTACTATGAATGGCTGAAAGCAAGGGGAAAGACAGCTGTAATTTCTTTCAAGGGCATGCAGCTTTACTGTACAATTAAATGACGATAGCAGTATTCTGAGTATAATATTCCAGAGGTAAAATAGTCCCCCACTCAGATCTCTGGGTGGGGACTACTCAGGAGGATGTCATTATCACTAGAAACAAAACTGTGTTCTACAGATCGGAGTGTGGAATATCAGGTCCCTTAATCGGCAGGTAGGTTAGAAAATTTAAAAAGGGAAATGTATACATTAAAGTTAGACATAGTGGGAGTTAGTGAAGTTTGGCAGCAGGAGGAACAAGACCCCTGGTCACATGAATACTGGGTTATAAATACAAAATCAAATACCGTATTCACTCGAATCCAAGCCGCACTTTTTTTCTGGTTTTTGTAATACAAAAAACCACCTGCGGCTTAGAATTGAGTGCAAAGTAAGCGGAAGTTCTGAGAAATGTTGGTAGGTGCCGTCACAACTAAGTTCCGCCGTCGAATATATGTAGCGCTACACAGGCATGCTTTGTAGGCACAAAGATAAATACTGGCGCCAAAACCTCTGCGTCAGTAAATAAATTTAAAAAAAAGGTGGAAATTGAGCTTTTTTCTCCACCCTGAGTTTCGACCACTGCATTTTCATACATTATCCAACGAAGTAAATACACGTTCCGTATTGTTCATCTTCGAATGTAGCAGCATTTCAATGTACTACGAAAATCCAACTGGAAAGACTGTTTGGGATGTTTGTCAATATGGCCAACTGTACGTTCTGAATTTTTTTCTACCTGTGAGAAGAGATGGCTGCTATTAGGGACTTGTATGTATTGTGAATCACATGCAGTATTCTCTGCACCATAAGAATAATACAAATATAAACATTTTGCCATGTACAGTTTCGTGTTTGCTTCTATCTCATTTAAATCTTGTCTGCCTAATAAACTACAAAACTTGAGTGAGGCAACAGCAAACGCAGAAGAATATACATAACATGTAATGTTTATATTCGTATTATTCTTATGCCTAATGGTGGTACAGTCAGAAATGAAGCACGGCAATTGACTAGATTTTTGAATCTAAGGTGACTCTAATTTCTGTGCAGAATGTAATGTACTAAAGAGGTGTCTGCAAAGATTTTCAAACGGAGAAAAATTTTCGCTAAACTCTCGTTCAGAACATCTTCTATCATATGCAGTCTATTATTTGGTTAATGTTGATCATTATCGAAGAAAGCAGCAGTGTAAGTAACAACAAATAGCAGTATCTTGCCATTGTTTCGCTAATGAGACGATTCCTCTCTTTTGTTTTTTTAATTGTAAGCGGCGGTAGAGTGCACAAAAGCAAGCCATGCCGCGAGTGGTGACAGGTCATAAACACACGTTATCAGAGTGCGACAAACAATGCATGAGACAGTACAGTAATGCATTTCAGCTTAGAGTGACATATACACCTAAAACAAAGAGAACGGCACTTATCAGGTCAAAGAAAAATAAGCAATCAATTCAAACCAGACGAAGCACGTGAAAAAGGACGGGTACCCGTATAAATACGGACGGAGCGCCTGACGCATAGCAATGGCTACCTGGTAAAGCTTAACTGCTAAGCTTACGACTCGAACCAAACTACTGTGGCTGTATCGTCATTCATTCGACCTAAATTGTGTCTCATATTACAACGGACCAACTTTGTTTCGATTTGGAGGTGCGGCCTAAAACTTTTCTCTCCCCTTGAATTTCGAGTCTCAAATTTCAGGTGCGGCTTAGATTCGGGAAGATTTGTTTTCCTTGATTTCAAGTCTCATTTTTCAAGTGCGGCTTAGATTCGAGTGCGGCTTAGATTCGAGTAAATACGGTAACGGTAATGCAGGAGTAGGTTTAATAATGAATAAAAAAAAAAGAATGCAGATAAGCTACTACAAACAGCATAGTGAATGCATTATTGTGGCCAAGATAAACATGAAGCCCTTGCCTACCACAGTAGTACAAGTTTATATGCCAAACAGCCCCGCAGATGATGATGAGCTTGAAGAAATGTATGATGCAATAAAAGAAATTATTCAGATAGTGAAGGGAGATGAAAATTTAATAGTCATGGGGGACTGGAAGGGAGAACTAAAAGGTAAATATGGACTCGGGATAAAGAATGAAAGAGGAAGCCGCCTGGTATTTTGCACAGAGAATAAGTTTATCATGGCTAACAATTGGTTTAAGGATCATGAAAGAAGGTTGTACATGTGTAAGAGGCCTGGAGACATTGGAAGGTTTCAGATAGATGGTAAGACAATAGATTTAGGAACCAGGTTTTAAATTGTAAGACATTTCCAGGAGCAGATGTGGACACTGACCACAATTTATTGGTTATGAACTGTAAATTAAAACTGAAGAAATAGAAGAAAGGTAGAAATGTAAGGATATGGGACCTGAATAAACTGAAAGAACTGCATGCAGGTTGTAGAGAGTTTCAGAGAGAGCATTAGGGAACGGTTGACAAGAACAGGTGAAAGAAATACAGTAGAAGAAGAATGGGTAGCTTTTAAAGATGAAATAGTAAGCGCAGCAGAGGAACAAGCAAAAAAGACAACAGCTAGTAGAAATACTTGGGGAACACAAGAGATAATGCAATTAATTGATGAAAGAAGAAAATATAAGAATGCAGTAAATGAAGTTGGAAAAAAGGAATACAAATGTCTCGAAACTGAGATCAACAGGAAGTGCAAAATGGCTATGCAGAGATGGCTAGAAGACAAATGTAAGGATGTAGAGGTATGTATCACTAGGGGTAAGAAAGATACTGCCTACAGCAAAATTAAAGAGACCTTTGGAAAAAAGAAAACCACCTGCATGAATATCAAGAACTCAGATGGAAAACCAG